>NW_020955207.1:3075900-3107843 GCF_003031625.1 Empidonax traillii
CAAACTTACCTTGCTTGCTGTTCATATCCTTAGGCAATGAATTAAAAAATATACAGTCTAAGCAAATTCACCTGAAATAAAAAGGGGAAAATTATTGAAGAAACTTTTTGAACAAATTGATAAAGATCAGCTATTCCTAGTTAGTGTACTTTATTTTTTTCTGGTTTTGTAACTTTCTTTATACACCTACAAGTGTCTCTTAACACAAAGAGAAACATTCTCCTCCCCATCTGCGCTGGAAAGGACAAATTCCTGTAGTTGCAAAAGCACATCAAACATCAGCTCCACCCTGAGAGAATTTGTGTAACTCAGTGCCTTGTGCCCTGCAGAGAGACATTATAAGCCCAGATGTGCTAAGCATTTCACACCCTTGAAAGAAAAGGAACAGTCCTCCCTATGTTATGATAAGTATTTTTGGAAAAGAAATATAGTTAAAATAACCTTTAATTTTGTGAGAAGCATCTGCACTTAAATTTTACAAGGAATTTCGCAGAAGCTGCAGATATGACCTCTGTCTCACATACTAGTCTGCATGATTTAAGGGATGCAGGCTGGACCAGCCAGGAGGTGTGGTGCATTCTTACTTAATAAGTGTTACCGTTGCCAAGTAACATAAATTCAGTGCCACAGTCAAATGCTGCCATAAGTCAACAGCTCCCCTCCAGCTAGCCATCAATCTTGAAATGAGTTTTTAAGATGCAAACATAACCTTTTCATCATTTGTCTGCAATGGACTATTGTTTTATCCATCCTATTTTCCTATATTTCTTTCTTCTCCCACCATTCTATGGCAAAAATGTTTGCTCTCTGTCATCATTTCTTTAACAATAAGTTATTCTGTTATTGCTGAGCAGTGCTTCCACAGAGCCAAGGCCTTTTCTGCTTTTTGTACTTCCATGCTGGTAAGGAAGCTGGGAATGCATGAAAGGCTGGGAGGAGACACAGCTGGGAAAGGTGACCCAAACTGACCAAAGGGATATTCCAGACCGTATGAAATCATGCTCAGCATATAAAGTTTGGGGAAGAAGGAGGAAGGGAGAGGTTTGGAGTGATGGTGTTGGTCTTCCTGGAGATGGCTGAACACCTGCCTGACCACGAGAAGCAGTGAACGATTTCATTGTTTTGCTTTGCATGCATGTGCTTTCCCTATTAAACTGCTTTTATCTCAACCCACGAATTTTCTACCTTTTACCACTAGGATTCTCTCCCTAGTCCTGCTAGTGGGGCAGTGAGGAGTGGCTGTGGGGGAACTTGGTGGCTGGTTGGGGTTAAATCATGACGAACATGCCCTTTGGACATGATCAAGCAAAGAACTTAGGTGTATGGAATCTCAAAATACACAAAGCCCCACTGGCTTCAGTGAAAACGTAAAGACATGTTTATGGACCTTTTTGAAAGTTATGCAAAGTTAGTTAAATGCCCCGAGAGCTTTGCATGGTGGCACTATGGAAGTGCAGGCCACAGGGGACATCTTATGGCTACCAAAGTCAGTGACGCAAACTCCTTCCACCGGAGAGCAACAGATGCTAGGATGTCTTGAGCCAGGATACTCAGAGGCTGGGGTTGTAAAATAAGGCTCAGCCTTTCAGCGTGGAGGAAAGAGTTCAATCATTTGTTGGGGCTTAACTCAAGTTTTGGTTAATTCATATTTAATGGATTCAGGTTCAGTCCCCATTCAACCAACAAACACAGATGGAACTTAAAATGTTTACTCAAAATGTTTACAAATTATTATCCTGCAAAATAATTGACTTAATGCTGCTAGGACTTGAAACTTTGAACTATTTTTAAATTTCACTATTTGACTATTTTCAAATTTCACTAGCTACAAGACTTTTGCATACTTGAGAAATTCATAAATGAAATAGGGAGCCTGATACAACATAATTTTTATTTGTTAATTTTTTTTTATCCCTCAAAAAGACTTGTAACACTGGGTGTCAGCAACACCTACCTAAATAGCTGGACTACACAGAAGAATTTTTGCTAGTTGATACAGCCAAGTCGCATCATTTTAGTGATGGCCTCAGAGACTTAGTGTAGCTTCTTACTTGTTGAGACCTGGTTCATCTGCAATGCATTGGTCAGATTTTTTTCAGACCATTCCTCTATCCAGATCTCTATATACAGTTAATGAAATCTCAAAATCGGAAGAAAGAATTTCCTATTCTTTGTCTGTACTTTCAAGGTCAGGTATGTTTAACATTGACTCTGCGATGCTATTGTTTTGTTTTTTTTTTTTTTCTGAGTGAAAGATATCTCTCTTCATTTATGTGTATATTAAACAAAACTTTGTGCTACCATCGGCCAAATTTGAGGACTATCAGTGACCACCACACACATCTGATGAAATGCATATATTCTCTTTATCTTTTTCTCAATTACATTTATAAAGCTTCAGAATAAGAAAAAACCCAAAGGCTATAGCTGACCTTTCAATAAAATACCATGAGGTTCCCCATAGCACATGGACTCTCACATCAGAGTCTTTGCTGTTGTCTTAGCAGACTTCAGCACTATCAGTGGTATCCCATGTTCATTTCTTTTCAGGGTATGTACTTCAGGTCATTTTATGTGGCAATTAGGTGTTTTATAAGGTGGAAGATATCCACAGGCTCAAAACATTGCTTAAACATACTTTAATTTTACCCGGTAGGACAAACTAAGAGGGGTTTTAGCTTACTATTCTAAAAAACCCAAACCTGTGTAATCACACTGTATATCTTTCCAGTTCTTAACTTTTGAGTCCACTGACAGCTTGTCACATATGCAGAGTGCTGGATGTGTCCAAGATATAAAGATGCTACAGCTTCACGAACAACAGCTGCAGAAAACACTGATGTCTCTACAGAGGTCTGACAAAGGAGAATGTTTTTTTTTTTTTTCTTCTGGAATGGTTTTCCACGTTCCTGAACAACAACAGGCCACCCAAAATATACACATATATACACAGAGGTGTGCACACACAGAAGCCACCAAGATGTGTGTTGAAGCCACCAAAAGGTATGGTACACCAAGTCACCAAACTGCATGAACCATCTATTGCACACGGTTGCTTCCACCCAGCCAAAGACAGAACGGAATGTAAAAGAGTAGTGTAGCAAATACACAACTTTCACAACTATTTTTTAAGGAGACATACATAGCATGTTTTAATAATTATAAGAGAGATTACACTAATTTTAACTTTGAAAAATAAAGGAAAATTACCTCCCTCTTATTTAAAATGCGTCATTTTTCATGCCCAGAGAACATTCTGTCCTGCAACAACACATTTATTTCTTCTACTCTTGAGACAAAATGCTCCATCAGTAAAATCTGTCTTCCCTTAATTTTTGTTGATGGTAATGACCATTGTCACTATGCTTTATACATCTGAAGTGTTTATAATTTCAGTATTTGTTCAAAGTTTCAAGTACTACCATCATTGAATCAATTATTTTGCAGGATGGTGATTTGCAAACACTTAGAGTGACTGGATTGAGGAGAGGACACAGGCAGCAATTTGCTGCACTTTTTGTAGTAGTGACCATGAAAGACAAAGAAGTGACCATGAAATAAAAACCTTGTATTGCAGTATCCTTCTTGAGTATGGTTTTAACTGAGAATGTGTTGTTGAAGGAAGAAGTTACTTAGTATTTAAAGGAAAGTAAAGTGCAGCAGTTTTCTCAGGATGGTGTATTTGAGCAGACTGGCTGCCTCATTTAATCACTGAATTTGCCTTTTTACCTCAGCACTGTTATACATTTTAGAACATTCCTTTTTTTTTCCATTCTTTCTCTAGCTGTAGCTCAACTGTTGCTGTAACATACACTACAAGCATAATTTTATGAGTTCACCAAAGGCAGGATAGATGTTTGCTTAAATGTTCACAGAATGGAATTAAGGATAACAACGTGTTTTTTGAAAAATAACAGGAAGTGGTCTGAGGTGCTGCACAGTGATACTGATCCATATATGGTCCTTTGACTTCAAAACCCAGTGCTGTACACAATATTTCTCCTCCCCTTGCATGGCCAAGGGAGTAGATTAAGTGAAAAATGGCCTCCCCACTGCCCCCCAAATGCCAAATGGATTGGCATCTGCTTTTCTATGTCACCCTTATTCCATCTGTCACTCCTAGCATAGCTCAAGAAAGCAGTATTTACTAGATGCTGCTAAAGAAAAAAGAAAACAAGAAAAAAAAACCAGGCCAACAAAACCAAACCCAAAATTAAACCACCAAAAAACCTTCTAAAACCTGCTTTGAAACATAAGATAATTTTGATTTTGGTTTTGTTTAAAATATGTCTGAGAGGTTATTCCCTGCACACACACGTGCACACACACGTGCACACACACCCACACCCACAGACACAGAGACACAGAGACAGAGACACATACGCACTTTCTTTCTGGTTTGGATTTGGTAGAACTGCTGTGGTCTAAATGAAAGCACTCAACCCCAATGACTTTTTGTTTTAACTCCTTGCTGGACAGTAAGCTCGGGAGCATTTGATAACAACTCCAAATGCCATGACTCACTGAACCCTGGAAAAAGGGTTGAACTTTGATTTCAGCAGCCTTACCAAGGCTATCTCGGGTGAGCACGTGCCTCCTCCCCAGCCATGTGAGAGCCCACCAGGCAGCTGGTTCAGTGCTGCATTAAACTGTGGCACTCCAAACATACCACTTAGCAAGCCAGGCTGCATCCTACCTGCAGTGCTGGTAGTATATATCCAGGTTTGCCGCCCAAACGATCCTTGTTTTCACTTTCCTCAAAGGACATCTTAGAGTTGTTCCACAGGCCGCTCACAGTACAGCAGTTTACCAAAGGGACCCCAAAAGGGATCCCAAAGGATGGAAAGACAGGGAGGACTCCACTTTTGCCTGATGAGAACTCCTGAACATTCACTCTCATCTGTTACCCCATCTATGGCAAGCCTACATGCCCTCTGTGGTTGAGGCATCCTGCAGAAGCCTCCTCAGGCAATTCACTTGACAGCTGTGCTGCAATATAGGATGGTGCTGGATGGGACTTTGAGCAACTTGGTCTAGTGGAAGGTCCATGGAACAGGTGCTAGAAGTAGATGGTCTTCAAGGTCCCTTCGAATTTTTCTCCAGTTGCTCAGTCCTGTTTCTGGCTCGTCCAGCAAACCACTGGGAATACCCTTGTACTCATCTGTTTCAGGGGACATGCCCCAGACACCAGAGCACTGCAATATAACAACAGCAACAACAACAACAACAACAATAATAATAATAATAATATCAAAGTCCAACTGTTGCATTGGCCCTACTAAGGCCACGCTGCCACATTCAAACTTGTATCTGTTGAGGTACTGCACTATACTCATCTGAAACCAATATTGGACAAAAGCTTTGTATCTTTTTGTTTACTTTTTACAAGCCATGATGCCCATTAAAATTTCCACATGGCCACTTTACTGAGCAATTTTAATCAAAGGAGCACTTTCATTAACAAGTTTACTGAGTTGATTTGTGTTGTGCTTCAATCACTAGATTCAATCTGTGAGCAGTATAACACACTAGACTGTATTTCCTCTAGTGTCAAAGTTAGAGGCCATTACACTGATTTAAATAGTTTTTTTTTTAACTCTTTCCACAGTACTGATCATGGAAAGACCTTTTCAAAAACTGTACAACCTTCTCTGCTCTCTACATGTGTTTTGAATTACTCTTCCCTCAAGACACTGAGAATGCAAGACACTGCAGATATTCTGAAGGACAACAAAAGCCATCTTTTACAGTAATCTAATCTTATTAAACCAAATATGCGTCAAGTTCTCCTTTTTAATGGCTATGTCTCTCCCACAGTGTCTCTTGGTACTCTGGGATCCTTGGAGACACAGAAGCTCCGTAACAGTGGTTGTTCCACAAATGCTTACCCCCTAATACACAAGTGCTTTCCCACAATTAGTAGAGCAATTATGTGTCTATCTCTCACAGACAAAAGATCCTACATCCTGTCCCATTTAACCACAGCCTTCCCTCAAGACCATACTCACCTGAAAGACCTTGTCTGGACAACATCTAGCATGTGATCAGCAGGCCAAGGGTGGTGGTCCTTCCCCTCCAATACATTCTAGTGAGACCTCACCTGGAGCACTGTGGTCAGCACTGGAGCCCCCCATGCAGAAAGGATGTGGACCTGTTGGAGTGAGTCCAGAGGAGGACCATGAAGGTCATTCAGTGGCTGGAGCACCTATCCTATGAAGACAGTCTGAGAGAGTTGGGATTGTTCAGTCTGGAGAAGAGAAGACTCCAGGGAGATCTTATAGCAGCCTTCCAGTACCTGAAGGGGGCTACGAGAGAACTGAAGAGAGACTTTTTACAAAGACATATAGTGGCAAAACAAGGGAGAATGGTTTTAAACTGACAGAGTAGGTTTAGATTAGATATTAGGAAGCAATTTTTACTATGAGGGTGATGACACACTGGAACAGGTTGTCCAGAGAAGCTGTGGATGCCCCATCCCTAACAGTGTTCAAGGCCAGGCTGGATGGGACTTTGAACAACTTGGTCTAGTGGAAGGTGTCCCTGCCCATGACACGAATGTTGAAACTAGCTGACATTTAAGGTTCCCTCCAACTGAAACAATTCTATGATTCTATGACTCTGTATTGGTTTGAACAAACGGCATATAGGAGGGTCCAGATATAGCTAGCCAAGAGAACAGCCAGATCATAGCTCCTCTCTGCATGTATTTAATCAGATCTTCAAACACTGCATCATGTACTTTCCCATTAGTTAAAATGCTTCATTTCATTAAGCACACAGTTGAGCCTCAGTCATCACCAGCAGCATGTGTTCAACTTAAACCATGTGTCTTCAATTGCTGTGTTTGGCTGTTTCCAGCCTTCATATTCCCAGTGCACAATACTGCAGGCATCTTGCACAGAACTCTTGTTTTTTTGACAGCCTACAAAACCTCAGTCATTAGCCTGTTTTCTGCCTGTTCACCAGTTGCACTCCTGACAGTCACACTCCATTACCTCATCCATATTGCTGTAATAATTAGCCTTCCTGTTTACAGACGTGTAGCAAAATACAGGCAAGCAAAACCAGAATATACCCGAACCTAATGCACAAGCAAGAATACAATAATCATTTGACCTCTGTACTGGATAATGTACTTGTATCAGTAAAGATAACAACACTGCATTTACTTTGATGGCATTTCACATTTACAATATGATCCTAAGGAACCACATTTATTTAATTATTTATTTGTAAAAATATCTGCTTTTATGTGAATTGTATTTTCCCCTTGTTTTCCTTAGTGTGTTCTAATATCAGAACACAAAACTTGAAGGGGCATCCTGAAGGGTCATTTTGTCCTGTCCTGTCTTCCTGCAGACACAACCTCATACTATTCCTTTCACAAAGTATTATCCAGCTCAGTCTTGGACAGGAATTTTTACCCTCACCAGCGTCAGAAAGGTTTTTCAGAACCTCTCACTTCCAGTGCTTGGAAATTAAATTTGCCTCTTAAGTTTATTCATGGCTTTTTAATAACCATTTGTTCATGTGCTTCTGTTGTCACTCTGCTTAATTTGTCCTTCTGACTGGGAAGTTAGCACTCTCGAGTGTTTACATGCTCACCTTCCACTGTGTTTTTATCTCATTTGATTAAAGAAACCATGCTCTTTTATTTCCCCTGCTCTGGCATCAGGCTCCCTGTCCCACTCCTTGCCCCTTCTGTATTTGTCCCAGTCTGACTTTGTCTTTCAAGAGGAAAGACTGCAAGTTTACACAATTGTTCAGATAAAATCTTTCAGTGTCTTGTTCCATAACCCAAATTCCTTCCCTGTCTTTGTTGAAAAGCTGCTTCTGAAACTAGATCAATTATCTCAGTTGCTTCTTTTTCCCCAGCTAACTTCACCTTTTCAAAGTCACCATACCATGGCTGAACCATCTGAATTTTCCACATGAGATCCTGGCTTTCAGAGGTCATTAGTAAAAACCCTGCTGAACTTACAGTAGGGAAATGATTTCACATTCTGAATTCTGATAAGTGGCTTCAGCTTCCTCCCACCACACAGACCATGACACACAAAGAATAAGCTCCTCTAATCATGCACGAAAAGCTGGCAAGTTCAGCGCATAAACATTAGTTCACACTTGTACCCCATACACCTTCCTCAGCTGTTACATGTTTGAAAGACTGTTCAAACATGTTCAAACATGTTCAAATCTGTTCACCTTCAGCTGGTGAAAAAGCCCACAGTATAAAACAGAAGAAAACTTCAGTCAAGAAATGCTGGTAGGTTGGTTGAGCTTGTGCTTCTGCTCCACAGGAAAACACAATTAAAGCTGATCCATTTGCTTCTGGATCACAGTTCTGTAAGAGCCTCCTGGCAATTGCATGCAGAAATGCTGGCACAGAAAACATAAACCAGAATTTGGTTCCTCTGGCAAATTTCATTAAATGCAGATTCACTTCCTCCCGTGTCTTAAGAAATTCCTTTAGTTTTTATGCGCCCTTAATGATACTTGAATAAAAACAGTAATTTGGGTCTCAAGCAAACAGTCTATGTGGGCTGCTAGATTGCAGCAAATTTGCCTTTCTAAAACCCCAAGACACACAGTGGGTTTCATCACCAATTAAATAAAGTATTTGATCAATAACTGGACATTTGGCTTGGAAAAAATACTCCCTTTGCCAGCAGTGTGATAAGAAATAAATGTGAGACCTCTGTAGAGCTTTCAGATTTGTGCAGCAGTTTGCAACACTTCTTACTAGAAATCCATGACAGACTGGGAAAGATTACAGGTGCATCTATGTTAGCCCTTTAGCTCAGATCAAGAGTGCTCTTTTGAAATGAACCTCTCAATTGTTCCCACTTCCCACATTTTGGTTCACACAGCTGAGCAGAACTGGAGAACACAAACTGAGAGTCTCTCAAATAAAACTTAGAAGCTTTCCATGACTGCCCATAGGGCACTCCAGTCACTGACAAGACATGGAGTCTACAGACTAATCTGAAGTACATCCCCCTGAAACGTGCGTATCTTGCACTTTGGGTTTTCAGTGTCAGCTGTTTTGCTCTATAGATCCCCTCCTACTACTCCATTGTACTTACTGATGCAGGCAGACAGCCCAGGTCAACCCAGATGTCGTGTTCCTTAGGCACCTCCTTTTTCTGTTAAGCTTCATTGCTGTGAACCTTCAGAAATTTCAGGGCTGGAATTCAGCTATGCCTCAGAACATATGGATATTTCTTCAAATGCATCTGTGCCTCCTAAGGCAGCATACAGGGTCTAAAAATATTGTATGTCTTATCCACTTGCCAGAAATGTGGTGGTTTTGCTTCAGGTAACATAAGGCAGACTCTTCTGAAGTTTGAGAAATTCTTCTTCCACACCTGGTTGGAAACCAGTGACGAAAAGGAGTAAATACAAATCAATAAACCAGAAATAACTAGTATCCCTCAATCAACTCAAACGTGTTTGTTTGGCTCAAATAAATCGTAATACACAGTGAAGTTGGAGATGTATAAGCCTGCCCATGTTCTGGCCCCATCTGAAAAATGTATGGCCATGAAATGCTTAAGATCAATCTGAAGACTGTATATTGAAGTCAGCCAATTCCCTTATAAACATCTCTGAGCATCCATTTGCTTGTGGAGTGTTAGTTTTTTGACCAGAAAACTCAGAGGGATGAATGTACATTCTGGTGGGTGCAACACCATCATAAGGACACTTTTATCAGAGATCAATGAGAAGCAGTTTCTGGGGTGAACTAGTACAGCAGATTAGAATTGTGCAGCAAAAAGCAACAGCTGGGCACAAACCATACAGCCTAACAATCCCTACAAGAAAGACTCAGAAAGGCAGCACTATAAGGCGCTTTTAATACCACCAATATGCCAAACTCAAAGCAGAAGGACTTATTCATTTAAGCAAGAGAATACAAATATAACCACATATAAGTGGCTCACTGCTATTATTTCATCCTGTCCTGTCACACACACAGAGACTGGAGCCACATGCATCTATCCCCTGCCAAGAACAATCTCCAAGGAGAGATTACCATGGGCTATCGTCCTGACATGCATTAATTTGATCAAGTAAAGTTATTAATAGTGACCAACTTCTTTAGCAAATTTCAACCTCATTTGCTGCCAGTATGTCATCTAGAAACATCCATCAGTCCCAAACTACAGATGGTTTTGTGAGTTCTCGACAACATTAGAAATGCTGCCAGGGCCTTGAGGGTATGAATAGCCCTTAGTGTCCCTCCCTGACCCCTCCTGATGACACCTCTATCTCTGCCTACAGCCCAGGACCCCATTTTACCCTACGTCCTAGTGTGCAGCAATGGCAGTCTTCAGCTCCTCACAGCCCTGTCCCACCTGGCTATAGGACCTGCTAATCCTGTCCCCTACCCTTAGACTGATGTCCCAATCTGGGCTCAGCCCATCCCAAACCTCATAGAGGAGCCCAATGCCCCAGGATGGACCCCCCATGATGTCCCAGTCCCAGCGAGCAGCTGCCCTGGTGGCACACTGGGACCACCGCTGCATCCAGCACTTGTCACTCACTGTCAGGGAGCCGCTCCAGATGGTTCACATGGATGACTTTTGCTCCCTCGCAGGGTTCTTCATGAATACCACTGCTATAAATTTGTTTGCTAACACATCTTTGAAAGATTACTTGCACAGCAGGGCCATGTGTCCCTCTGCGCAGCTTGTGATGAACTTTCTTAAAATAGTTTCACTAAGAATAAGTGAACAGATTTATTTACAAAACATTGAAAATGCAAAAGAAAACACAACAAGTCAAATTTAAGGCCCTGGGTTGAACGAAATATCATCCAGATGACAATAAGTATCTAAAAAAATGAAAAAATAAAAATTGACTCTTTCACATCTCAGAAGCCACTGTATAAGGACAAGAGAGAGAGGAAAGCTTTCCACAAATAAAATTTGGATCTTAGTCTGAGAAACCTGTAGGCAAGTGCATATTTCTGTTTTGTTTGTTCAGCCTGAGCTACCTGGGAACAGTCTAATTTTGCAAGAAGCTCTGCTGAACATTAAGAATTAATTCCTTTTAAAATGTCATCCTGAATGCAACCCACATCACTCAGAAAGCACCTGTCAGTTCTGAAAATCCTAATTTTCATCTGTGAACTTAAGAACAGTAACATGTAGAGGACACAAGCAAAGGTAACTTCTGACTGACAGACCCATTAATATAGTGATTTTTTTTTTTAAGGATGCCTAATATTTTTTTAACAAATAACATGAAAGTGACCGGGACTTTGTGAGACACAGACAGACACACTGAGTAATGTTACTAAAGTGGTGGGTCAGTAAAAATTTGTATTTATTTTAAATAAATTTTAAATAAAAGGCATGTCGGCCAGAGTGCTGCACATAAGCTTCATGGCAAAACAAAGCTTTCTGCAAAGTCTGCAGTAGGATGAACTCAAGGAAAACATACAGCTTAGGATAAAATTATCCAGTACGGTAAGTGGTGAAACAGATGAACACATTAAAAGACTTTTTGGGAATCTAAGCTCAGCTGGGAGCTGTATTTAATTCTCTTTAAAAATTTAAATTTAGCCAATGTTCTTCACAATTCTGCATATGCAATTAGTATATGCAATCAGGTAAAAAAAATATTGTAGGTAGGTCTTTATGAGAAGACATTTCTAAACAGCTGAGTATCAAAGCAGCAGTGAAAGAAATGAGGACTTTTACCATGCCAAGTCTGCAGACTCAGTGCAGAGGCAGCCAAATGCCCATGGAAAGCTGGTTGGTATCTGCTGGAAGACACCACCTTCGACGTGTCACTTGGCTGTCTCTTCCACCACCACCTCTCCTCTCCTGCTCATCTCAGGTTCCTAGCAGTATCCCCAAAGGATATATGCATCAGCCTGTTCAGAAGGCAAGAAAATAAGCTCTCCTTTGAACTGCCAGTCAGCAGGATCACAGTAGCTGGAAAGGAGTCTTTAAATTGAAAGAGGGAAAATATTTTATGAAAGATTTGTCTCCAAATTAATAATGTCTGCACTAAAAAGCATACAATAAGGGAAGTTATCTTAAGCCTGAACTGTGCCCTGGGGAAGGAGTGACAGCCTGTTTTAACAACCCCATGCAATCACAGACTCACAGAATATTCTAAATTGGAAGAGACGCACAAGGATCATCAAAGTCCAACTTCTGGCCCTGCACAGGACCATCCCCAAGAGTCACACCATGTGCCTGAGAGCATTGTCTAAATGCTTCTTGAACACTTTATCAGGTTGGATGTGACCACTTCCCAGGGGACCCTGTTCCAGTGCTCTGGGTGAAGAGCTTTCTAATATCTAACCTAAACCTCCCCTGACCCTCAGTTCTGTCACCGGTCACCACTGAGAAGAGATCAGAGGAGAGATCCTCGAGAGGAAGTTGAGGGGAATGAGGTCTTTCCTCACTCTCCTCTTCTCTGGGGTGAACAAGTCAAGTGACCTCAGCAGCTCCTCAAATGGCTTCCCCTCAAGGCCCTTCCCCCTTCACTGCAGCTTCTGTGAAACCGTTCCCAACTGGATAAGAACCAGAAAAGACTCTTTTCTCACATCCCTTCTCATCCTGTCCAACCTCAAAGCCAACCCATGAGAGTGCAGAGACCTGCATAACCCTTACCAGCCTGGCCCCGTCTTGTCCCAGAGATGAGGAGAGAACAGTGCTCTCTTCCCTTACCTTTCATTTGGAAGTGACTGAGTACTGTTGCTCTCTTCCTCTGGAGCTATAGGAGGTGAGAGGCTCCCAAAACACAGTGCCAGACAGCACTGCCCTTCCTAGGGGGCCCCTCTTGTGGGCTCTGAGTGTCCACAAGGTGTGCAAACTGATACTTGTGGAGGAATACATCAGCCGAGCAAAAAGAGTAATGTCTCTGTGGCATTCAGTGAGTTCACATTCACATCAAATCTTGCAAACAATTCAGGTTTACAGAAGGTGAAATCAGTCACTCAAGGCAGGGTGCCACATATTCCATACCTAAGCTTGGATCAAGTAGTGGGAAGAAATAGTTTATCAGGGATTAACAATCACATTTTCAGTGTTTGATTCATCATTTTTAAACTGATTTTGAGGGGAGCTCTTAAAAATATGTATTTCAGTCTTCACAAGCCCTTGCAATGAACAGGGCGAGAGTATTTCCTCTTCCTATGCAATGTGTTATTAACAATGAAATAAAATTTTCAAAGATTTAGGGTGCTAAACACAACATGTTCTGTTCAAGAACAGAGTTGTATAAAAGTCTAAAATTTAAATAGGATGTTACCTTAGGCAGTATTCATAAATGAGGTATTTTATAGAGAGACATGCAATCAGCTAGCTTATGTTCTTTGCATGCTAGGATGAATTATGCTTGCAGAAGTTACATGAACAGGGAGGTATACAACTTACTTGTTCATATTCTTCATAAGCACTCATTCCTCTCCCATAACCAAGTCCATAAACTTAGTAAACTGAAAGAAAGAAGGACCATAAGACAATTTTGCAGTCAACTAACAATGTACTGCACTTAGGATTCATTTTCATTGGAAGTGGTGATCATTCCATAATAAAGTCATATTAAGCAAAATATAAAACGTTATTGCTTCAGGCTTGTCTTCACTGTTGTATTAACACCAGGAACAATCCCATCATTACTACCACAGGAACGCCAACTCATGTCCACACACCAAGATCTCAAATCTCCATTTAAACTGTCTCACAAATCATTCAGACAGGCTGAGGAAAAGCAAGCTGATAAACTTGCAGGACTAGAGGCACAGGCCATGGCTTGTGTTAGATTAATTAAACATCTGTTAATATTAAAGAATTTTTCAAATATTCCTTCAACATGTAGTCCTTCTTTCCCAAGTCAGAGCAGCTCAAGTACAGTAATGCAGGATCAAGTCCTGAGCACTGCAGTCAGACAGGCCCTGTTCTGCACCTCTCCAAAAGTAAGGACTGCAAGCACAGCTCCCCTTGAATGAGATGAAAAACTATCAAAAGGATTACCTGTTCGTAGTCCATGTTATGGCAGTGTACCTGACCAGAAGGCAGATAACCAGTTTGTTATTCTTTCTGTTAAAAGCCAGCATTTTTATGCTAATAAGCGAAAGACAGATCTTTATGCTTTCAGCACCAAGGAAAGAAAAGTCAATATATGTAAATGCAGGATTTAAACCTGTCATGTTAACTCAAGTCTTCAAATATTACTCTACCTCAGTGTAGGTTTTACTAGTACAATTGTCTTCTTTATCCTCAAATTGCTATTTATGAGTCAATATGTTACCAAGGGATACCGTCCAAAGGAATCTGTTTCAAGGAGGTGAATGTGTTGTTGGATCCTATTCTTGATTACCAGTGATGTGCTTCTGCATTAATACATGGGAGGAACAGCCAGTTTGCACTTCTTTGTTAGTTTTGTCTGCTTTTCTAAAGGTAGGATAGACACCCTGTAGCAAATTAAAAGTAATAAAGAAAGATGTAAAGACATTATAAAGGCAAAGGAAAGTTTCATGCAGGTATGATCCACCTATACCACACCCTCAGAGAGCCAGGAAAGAGAGACCCAGGGGCAGATGACTGAGCCTACGTCTTGCAATAGCAAGTATTATGAATATTATTGTTATTATTATGAATATTATGAGTATTACTTGCAATAGCAAGTAATATGAACCATATGGGTGGGCCTATAGAGTGAAACACTTGGTGCTGAGGACCTGATTTCCAGACTGTGCTGTGTTTGTTTTTACTTTCTATTTCTACTCTGGCCTCCTGGTCAAGATGTCCATTTGTGACTGAAGTGCTGCATTCCAGCACATATTCAACTTTCATTTCCTCTTGAAGTAACACAGCTCATGAGCTCTGAAACCACTCCATGGTACAGAATTAAGTGAGAGAAACCAGGAGGTTCACTTAAAATCTTCACTCTGATCCAAACAAAAACATTAATCTCAGTGCACCCTCAGTGCTTAATTGATGGTATCAAAATGCAGCTTTAGTCCATGATATTCAGTGTGATGGAGTGGGAAAGGGGGGAGGAGAGAGAGGCCAGAATAGAGGAATCCACTCAGAAGTCTGGCCAACTTGAAAATATTTCTGCCAAGAACTGAAGAACTAATCAAACAGGTTGTAATGGTACCATATATCTTTTCTTCTACTGAACCGTCCAACTTTTTTTTTCTTGTAATTTATTGCACTGAGTATTGGTTGTGCTTTATATAGAAAGATCACATCTGATTTCAAGCGTTTGAAGACTGTGGGGCCACAGGTGGGCAGGAATAAGATTACTTTCAGTGATCACACTAGAGGAAAGGGACAACTAATTCTCCACCAGAAAGAAGAGCTTTCAAAGTAAAAGGTGACATTGGAACCAGAGCAAAAGAACACAAAATGGCAGTGAGTAAACAGAGTATGGAAAAACAAGAGGTTTATAATCATCAGAGAATAGGAAATGTGGAACAAGTATCCAGCAGAACATCAGAGACATATTTTTTAGGAGAAATTCAATAATTTGCTAGAGGAAAGTGCTAGACATCATTGCCTGCAGTGCTGGGCTACCACCATAAAGTTCCTCTCTGTTCCATAAGGACTACATCAAATCCCAAGGTCAATAAAGGCCATGAGGGAACATTCATCCCCATGCACAAAGAAGTGAAATTTCTGTTCTCACAGTGGAGGGGTGGTGGGTTTGCATGCTGTCTGGATGAGTGCTGAGGACATTTAAAGCAGTGGCGTTAGGCAAGAACTCTTCACATCTTAAAAGTCATTGCCTGCCCCCTTCTTTGGCATACAGATAAATATATTCATGGGCTCAGCTCCAATTTTGAATATACATCTCTTGTTACACAGTTTATTGCTCCAGTTTGCCAAGCAGCAGACTACTGTCTTTGGGAATGACATTACTATCCTGGGAACATGCAAATGCCCTTCCTTATAAACTACCACATATCTGTTCCATTTTAGACCAGCCTCCCAGTAATGTCAGTACCTACCAGATCACTGATCTGCACTATCTCCTGGTGCATTCAGATAATACTGCCTGAAGATTAACTCAGCCCAATTCCTACTTGTTTTCAAATGCCTACATTCTCAGGTTTTAAACATATCGAAACCTACCAACTACTGCTTATGAATACATAAAAAAACTCCAGCCTTTCACTAGTGATTTATTGCTGTGTTCCTATGGAAATGGAAAGGGATCTGTCCTTGTGCTTGAAATTAAAGAGATGCGCTGGACTGTTGTTATGGAAATGTTTTGCACTTTTTGTAAATGCCAATTATATGAAAACAAAAAGCAGGCTGAAAAAGCATAAAATTATTTTCTGTGCTGTAGTATTTTAAAGAGGTATATTGACAGGCCTCGTGAGATAACAGACAGAAAGAGCAAACCAGAAATAGCTAATTGCTAGGTTTGGTCTGTAGTAAATGTCAAAAAGAAATCAAAACACAAAAGGTATCAGCTAAGCCATCATGAACTTATAGTCTTGCTATCTTCCTTTTCAAAACTCCTGCTCGTTATTAACTTTGTTTAATTCAGTTACGGCATACACACATACACTCTGGCACACATAACCATGATCTCTGTGCTTTGGTCAAGACAGAAAGTTGTAAAAAATAATATTACTCATATTTTTTATATATAAAAATGAAATGTTTGAGCATTATTTTTCAAGTGCACACTAGGGCACTTGAAAGAATTACATTTGAAGAATGTAATTTTGAAGCAAGTATCACAATGTTTTTACTTAAATAGAGCCTCAGTTCTTCTGCTTTCATTTTTCTTTTTGCTTATGGCTAAAACTATCCATTGACCTCTGTACAAATTCTTTCAGCTAGCCTGAAAGTACACTTCTTTTAAAACTAAAAAGCTATTTGTCCCAAAATTTTCACCAAACATACATACAGCACATGCAATGCTAATACACTAACAGCACAGACCTTGCCACCTCTTTGGTTGCACATCTTGCACCGATGGCAACATAGTGACTAAGTAATTAACTACAGTGATATAATATTACAGTCACTCTCTATTTTACAGAAAAAGAAGGTTTTTGAGGTCAAAACGTGGCAGGTGGCTTCAGAGTCACATCAGAACAAAGCAGGTAATGAAAGAAATTATCACCATCACAGGTATGATCAGATTAAGTACCATTCTCAACATGCTCTTTGTAACCATTTCTGTAATTATTCAGCTGAGTGTTGATGTTTGTCTCAGTTTCATATTTCAGTACTTTCTCTTTCAGTATCCACTTCTTCCAAAGGAATTAAAACCAAATCAATGCATACCATTTCCCACATATGCTCATGCTTTAATGTTCTATCTGTACATTGCTTTGAACTTTTGCTTTTAACTACCTTTTTAACTACCTTTCCTTCCCAACCCCATCACAGCTTATCATTTGAAAAAAACATGCTTTTAAGCAGTCTAGTATTTACTGGCATCATTATCAGCAGAGCTTTTTTTCTATCAATGAAATTCGTATTTACACTGGTAAATATGCAAGGGAATATCTCAGGAAGAGAAAAGGATGTGTGCTTATCTCTCTCTCTCTCTGTGTGTGTGAGCATAAAATGAACCATGAATATGGTACAGGTGAACTTCTCACAGTCCCTGGTTACAGGGACTTCCAGACCTTTCTGGCCTCTTTGGCTGATGATGTGCCTATTCCCACTGACTATTTTTACCATGAGAAGGTGACTCTTTGCTAGTAGTTTTGTGCACTGGGAGATCTCAAAACACCTTCCCAAGAGAGGTGATGTTGGACCAGTCAAGTAGAATAGGGTACCTGCAATTGGGCAGAAACCTGTTTCCCCTAGTGCCAAACCCATGCCCCACGAGCTGGACCACGTGTTACTCAGTGTTACCTTCAGGTAACTGAAAGGAGACTCTTCAAACTTGAGGTCCACTTGTCTGACAGTAGCACAAAAGCACGGACACTCCCTACAGCAGCCTCAGAAAAAACTCTCATGTTTTATGATACACACATCTCTTCCCCCTCTCTCACACTTTTGCTGTTGCATAATTTCAGCGCTTGTCTGTAACATAAAATTATTCTTCTGATGAGCTAGAAAATACTATTTTTTTTCCAGTTTGTCTACTCAGTGTTGAATGCCATTAGCCCACTAAAAGGTTAAAGGCATCAAGACAGTCTGCAGATCATTTTAATGGCAAATCAGTCTTTTAATGCTTAAATAATGAAGTCTCATATTCAATAGGGAAATCATAGCAAATTTGTAAAGGCCCTCTAGTGCTTTAGCCCTTACACATGTTCCTATCAGGCATCTTTGAAATAAGGAGGCACAAAAGCCTCATTAAAAATAATTGGAGCTGAGCATATAGCTACCTTGGAAAAATCTTCCAAGTACTTACCTCTATCTTTAAGCATCTAAATACCTTTAAAATCTGGGCTGAAGAGAATATAAGTAATCTGCATTTCCTGCCAAGCACCAGTTTTATTCTTTAATTAAAGCAATGCTATTTCTGTTGATCCCATTGGCCCTTTCAGTAACCAAATGCCAGATACAGCAAGTTCTAAATTAGTGCTGTGAAGGTGGGATGGAGCAGCACCAACAACTTGCTTAATAAAAGCTTATCCCATTCCAATGCCTCTGGGGCATGCAGCAATCAGCAAAGAAGGCACAGAGGTCAGACCTTTCCCTCCTTGACATAGCCCTGTAAGATTCTGGGGTGTCATCTAAACCCTTACCTGCGGTCCAGAGTTTTCTAAAAAGTTGGTGGTCTATTTCTAATGTCTGAAGTGAGACAAATGGCCTGGACTCCACTAACAGTCTTATTAATTGTACCATATATCTAAATATCAGCACTGACTCATACCTTCAGGTTTTTGGATCAAACTACAGACAGACGACTTTAGGAAGATAGTCTACTTCTAAGTTGCCTTTGTTCAATTCGCCTCGATGCGAGCATATACAGCCTTCACAAAGGAAGAAGAAAATCTTTTTCAGTGGGCAGAATTGAATTTTCTTCTAAGAAGAAACATCTTACTGCCAGAAAGTTTCAGTGGGGTTACCTGTAACACCTCAATGCTGGTAACACACCTTGTCACCAGGGCTATACTAATTTCTAGAGGCTCATCTTTCTAGGTTGACCAGAAATATGCAAATAGTGCACAATGGTCATATTACCTCATTTTAAAAGACCCTGAGTAAAAATTCATTATGAGAAAAAACCGCTAATAGCTTGTTTGATGCTAATAGGTTAATCACATTTTTTATGAAGGAGCTGAGAGCTCAGTTGGCAGATGTTTGCTGCCCATGGTAGCTATGGCTCTGGGAGCACACTGTACTGTCTCTGCACAGTACTTACAGCTATGCCATAATGACCTATAGGTACTGTAATTTTTTAGGGAAAAGCATCAGTTTAGCTTCCTGAGCTATTGCCAAAAAGCCATACCTATCCTCCTCACTCCTGACATCAAAAGAACCCTACCACTTGAGCCTGGATGTAGCACTTAGTGCCACAGTCTAGTAACCACAGTGGTAGTGATCAGGGCTTGGACTTGATGATCTCAGAGGTCCTTTCCAACCTGGCTGATTCTATGATTCTATGATAAGCAAACTGTCCAGCACCAGACATTTCCATGTGCCTTAAATTCAGCAAATGCAAGTATAGCTGATATAAATGATCGCACTATTCTTTCTGCAAAACAGTAACCAAAAATACACTGCTTAGGTGGTTTGGTGCACATATCCAAATTAAAGCCTTCTCACTGCAGAATTGCTGAGGATAGTTTAGTAGATAAAGAAGCACTCCACCGAGTCCTGTCTAGAAGCATTAAGTGCCTTCAATATTTGCACAGCTCTACTACCTTAAATAAAGCTTTGAGACTGAACTCTTAAAATTCATCTCAGTCTTTGGAAGTGGATTTGCTAATAAGTGGGTTCAGATTTGTTCTCTGAACTTCCCAGTCAACTTAATCTTGCAGTGAGACATATTTAAAACTAACCTGAGTATCTAATCCCTTCATTCCAGTTTTCTAACCTTTGCTGTAAACATCTTTCACCTGTTAGATTTTGCAGGCTAATTTGCTGTAATCAGTAAAGCATATGCCACAGTGTAAGCTGCAATTCAAAACAAAGCATGAATTCAATATATTCAGGAAAAAACTCCAAATACATAAAATGAACATATGCTTCCTTTCAGAGACTTGCAGCTTCCTTGACTACTTCTGCATTTACCTTGGCTTTTAAAATCAATCCATCCAAAACATTCCAGTGCACATAGCTAACAGACTTTAGAGAGTCCAAATTCACACCTCTTGGTGTGATATATAAACTATCTCCCTTCACAAGTTAGAGACCATCTATAGACAGATTAGGTAACCTTGTGCCACACACTTGAGACGCAGCATATCAGGAAACTGAGAGTGCTATGCAACTACACCTCTGCACCTCTGCTTGTACAGATTTCCTGCTGATCTATACGTAAAAACTCTCAGTGTCTTTGTTTTCCCTATGGGTCTTAAAACTTGACCTGTTCCACAGCTCTTGTTTTACCAGTGCCAGGTATACCTGCTTCTGCCACAACTAAATTATTCCTATAGCAACTTTTCCTATAATAGTTTGGCTTTAAATTTGTGGCTTTTAGAATGAAAGAAGGATTTGTGTAACCAAAAGTCCTCTCCACCTTTTTTTTCTCTTCACCTGTTCACAAAAACTTTTCTGAAGACCTTCATGACTGCAGTGCAATCACTAGTCACTACGGTGTCTTCTACTGAGAGAAAAAGCTTGAGCTGAAACCAAATACTGAGGCACAAAAGGTGAACTGCAGAAACAAAAATAACTCTGAAGTTAATTCAGCATTTTTCCCTTTACCTCTGAGGTGGCCTGGTCCCAAACCTCCACCATGAATGCACATGGAGAGAGCATCATTTACCTGCCAGAGAGGTGAGGGCTGAATAAGCACTCTTTATATGTCAGTTATCTATTTTTAATCCATCCCTCTTTTCCTGTCTCATAGCCCTGCCTCATCAAGTGGAGATCTGCTGATTTGACTGAGAGACTTTTTGCGCCTTCGCAGCCAAGGAGCTTGTATATTGAGATGGAATTATCTCCAGAGATTTGTAGAACTGCCTATCAGAGTTACTATTTTTGTCAGTTATGCATCATAGTTTAATATTTTCTCAGCCTCAGACAATCTATTTCCTTTCTTGCAGGTATCCCAGTCAGGAAATACTATCCTTACATCCTATTAAAGTAGCACTTTGACATATCAATATCGCCTGGAATTGTTTTTATTTTACAGTAAGAAATCTTCTGGAAAAAACTAAAAGCTTGCCCAGCACATTTATCATCTCTAATAGTCCGGGTTTGAAAGTACAACCATTGTTGAAGTGTATCAATGTGAAAATATAGTGATAATAATTGAATACTATGATCTCTATTAAGATAAGGAGGGCGCAAGGCTAAAGAGTACTGAGATACAGATATTTTTGTGCTGCTCTTGCTCATCAGTTCATTCTACTTTGATTGCACTGATGAAAGTAGTGGTACAAGTTCAGGGGAAACCTGAACTGAAAATCTAAAACATTTCTTTGTTCCATAACTCTGATGTAGGGCTTATTTTTCCACTAATGAGGTAAACACAGTAGTTTCACTTGTTCCTCTTTTTCTTTCAGCTATGACAAATCTAGCCCAATAAGGCTTTACTTGAGGACTGAAGGAACTAAACATTTCCATTTCCAGGAGATGTGGGTTCCTGAGTAGTACAAACATTCGTCCTGCTCAATTCTAGCATGATCGGAAACGAAACTTCCAGACTAAGAAAACACGTCATTAAACTGGTTTTCAGGAAAGAGAAAGTTTTATAGAAAATTATTCCCCCTCTTCTATATTGTGTTGGATCACTTTTGAAATTGCTTTTTCTCTGCCTAGCCAAGGGAAAGAGTCTAGATGACAATTCAAACTGGACACCTAGCTTTTAAATGCTAAGCTGAAGAAGATTAGTGCATTGCTTGGACTCACAGCAACTCATTCCTGCCAGGAGAGGTAAAGAAAGGAATTACCTACTGGGCTACTCTCAGCTGCAGTGCTTGAAAAAACAGGAGTGGAACTATCTAGTAGAAGGAAGGCCACTTGTCAAACTTGGCTGTTTCCTATTTATTCTGTGGCAATACTGATAGAGAAAGAAAAAAAAAAAAAAGTCAAACCAGAGAGAGAGCAGGTAATTCACTGTTGTCAAAAGGTGAGAATGAAATAAAGAGAGAGAGTGTTGAAGTGAAGACAGGATTCTAATGACGGACAATACGTAAGCAGGATTCATAAAAACTACCTATAAAAAAACCTTTAAATCTAAATGTTAAACATGCACACATTGCTGCTAATCTTTTCTTTCACCTGCAAAGGTGCAGCTGTTCCACTGAAGCAAATCATCTGCCAAAGGAAACAGGCTGTAGAAAATCTCTCCCAAAAGGTAGGTTTTAAATCAGAAAAAAGAAGAGCTGATGTCTAGCTGAAGTCTCTAACTACAGGTATGCTTCCCTAGTTTGAAGCGGCCATAGAGATTCAAATCCTAAGCCCAGATACCAAGGCTGCCAGCATCCCTGAACTGCTCTGACAGCACTCCTTCTCCCCCATGCATACAGCAAGAACAACTTCCACCAGAGAAGAGCTCTGCCAAAAATAAATATTGAATTGACTGACTCACTTACCTCCTCCTGTGATTTTAATGTCACGTTTTGGCAAATTAAGCAGAATTCTCTTGATTTCAGCAGGAACCAGATGAACCCCATTCGCAAAAGCAGTATTTGAGTGTTAAACATCTGCCTTTCCCAAGTCAGCCTGATAAAATATCAAAGAGCATACGGGCCACTTATTCAAGTAAAGAGTGCTTCCTTGGTTATAGATGTTGCAGCTGTCTCGACATTACCTATAAATTAACAGTTTAGAGTTTGGATGATTTTAATTAGCCCTCCAGAAAGGAAATGTGTAATCTACCACCATGACCATGAATGGGAGACTTCAAGAAACAGCAATTTACGCAGGGCTGCAGCTGCAACGATAAAAGAATGAGTGGATATATAACTCAAGCATTTTCCTACAACAAACAAACACTTGGCTTTCTTATTTTAAGCCTTTGAACTTCATGAAGACACCGAAGAAACAGAGAGCAATGTCAAAACACCTCATATAGCTCAAATTGTTGCTGCTACTTCAACCAGTTTCAAGTGTCTGTTAAGTTTGTTCTGGAATTACCTAATGATACATTGCACACCTAAAAATCACAGCTGAAGTTGCGTCATTTCCTGATGAACATGGAACCACTCGAGGGCACTTAACTATTTTTATGAGCTCTCATGATCTTTCAGAAGAGCCTTGTGGCAGTAAGAGACAGGGAAGGACAGGACAAGAGTTCCCAGGAACCATGATACAGCTGGGCCATGGACAGGTTTTTTCCCCAGAGTTTTGCTTTGTTTTGGAGATTAAGGCAAAAAAGGCAAGAGCGGGGAACATTACCCTACATACGTTCAGGAGCCAGAACTCTGCCCACTGGGATTTGGGTGATAAAAAATTGAACTGCTAAAAAACTGCTAAACTCCCATTCTTTTTAAGCCTTAGCATAATTTTTTTATAATTTTTTTTTAAATAAAATTTCTTGAAAGTGGAAACATTTGTAAATGATAAAATCTAAGAAAGGAGACCAGTAGTTAACCTCTGGTTCAGTTAGTGATTTTAGGTCTTGGTGTCATTTTCAAACTGCAAATTTTATTGTAATTTTAAAAACAGGTATTTTACTTCATCTGTGATTATGATTTTCAAATAATAACATGAATTCAGTCACTAGAACTTTAGAAATAACACCAGAAAATACTACCTCAATACCACAAGACTAAAGATTTTTAAGAAGAGACCTAAGACAGTTTGCCATAGGCTACAGTGGCTGGGTTCCCAATGCAGCACTGCTACTGAAACCAGAGACTCCTCTGCTCTTCAGTTCCCAGTCCTGGCTGAGTGGAGAATCTTCATGGTAAGAATGTACTTCTTAAAAAAATTTTTTTTTGCTAGATATTAGCAACATTTTCATGAGTGATCCACTGGAAAAAAACTGTTTAATTAAGTTCCTGTGCCAAGCTCTAAATTGTTATCTAGTCCAAAAAGGCCATTAAGATTGCATTATAATGAGATGCTACAGGGTACTTTTTCCTGAACTCGAAAACTCCTAGCAGTTCTAGATTTTAAAATTACAAAGGTTTCAAAACATCTGTGCTTAAATTAGACTGTTAAGCACACAGAACTGTCTTTTCAAATAAATTTAATGTAAAAATTAATGAAATGTGTCACTTTTTTCTTGTTCATATAAAAGCCAAGCCAAAGAAAGTATTTAAAATCAGCCTGAATACAAAGAAGTTTGGGACTGATCTTTCCCATTATGTGGTTGCATATATGCAAACTGTTGAACTTCAGCAGATCTAAATTAGTCTTTGACTTGGTAATGCAAATTCCTTTCCAGACGCTACGAATTCAAAAGTCTGCCTTCCTATTCTCTGCAGGTCTGAGTCACTGCTAATCAGAGACTGCTACCCTGAATTTCTTTACTGCAAGGATTCCAGGTCCAAAGCGATAACGCTTGAGTATAGGCAGGCATAAAAAACACGTAAAATCTACCCGGGAGCTGAGTGTTTGAGTCCTGTTAGTTCTTTCAGTTCCTCAAACATTCAGGGCTGCATTTCCCTCTTTTCAGCATTAAAGGCGGAAATTAATTTAGTAAGAAATCAAGGCATTACATTACCTACCTGCTACAAATTAGGGTGGTCCTAGGCTGCTCTGACTTGCATCGGGGCAAGCGCCACTGGCCAGCCCTCACAGCAGGGAGCCTGTTGAAGGTGTCGAGGGCCATTTCTGTGTTGCTGCTCATCACATGCAACTTGTGCTTGCTGGTGTGTCTTCATCGCTTTCCCTATGTGATCCTCCAGTGCTCACTCAGATGCTAAAGTTTCTCGTACCGTGTTTTCAGTTGAAGGCAACTCAAGAGCAGAGGGCCTCATTCCTGCAATGCATTGCTCTGTGAGGTAGCAAAGGCTGTTTTCACTTTCATGTCATCTGTAAAAGGCTTCTGGAGGCTAATCACAACCTCATACATTAACAGTGGTTTGTAAGAACCCTGAACTGTGAAGTGTAAAAATCAAATGCGCATGCACGCAGAATCATGGCTGCACTTCAGGCTTCAAAAAGACAGAGAGGACTTAGTCATTCATAGAGGAAGCTTCTAAGATTAACTGCATTTCTTAAAAAAATTAACAAAAGAAGGGAAAGACAGATAATAAATAGTTAAATGTTTCCAACTGTCTGACATGTCTCCAGCATTCTCTCTTTGCATGACATTGTACAATCTCTTTTTTTGCAAACACTCTGAAAAACCTGGAGACACAACCTTTCGGGCATCAAACCTGGAAAAGCTAACAAACATCTGTTTACCTCTCATTTTTTCCCTGGTTCATTCTACTCATTTTTCTGATTCCAAAGCTGCATTTGGTGTTGATGCATTTTGCATGCACAGAAAGTCTCGCTGGAGACGGAAGCATGTTCACCTAATTGAATCTGCCTGACAGATGTGACGCAGCCAGATAATGAATATGCAGTTGACAGATGTCTATGCTATGTACATACACATATTAGGAAGAAGGGACATAGATTTCCTGCCATGAAAAATGGAGAGAACTCCTCACTAGAGTTGAGCTCAGAGTTGTTGCAGTTCTGTTTCACTTAAGATAGTCTGAGACATAGTCTGAGCCTAGGGAGAATTTGGGGGAAGTTCAAGACCACCAGCTGAATGAATCAAGACTGATTGATACTCACTGCTGCTCAAAAGGGCCTTTCCTTACCACTTGGGTCACACAATCCTCCTGTCTGCCTTGCAGGGCTTCAGACACTTGTTGCAACCCCTCCAGGCCAGGGCTCAGCAGGCAGCAGACCACCTTCAGCTCTGCCACTCCTCAGGTCCTTTCAGGGAAAAATCTATGCCTTTACAACTGTATAGCTTTACAATAGTACGGCACACGGAACATGCCAATCTGGCTGCAAATAGTGGTGATCGTTTTAACACTTACTCTGTGCCAGTGAGTACCTCATGGGGTGTTCTGCAATTAACATCAGAGACACCAGAACAGCAAGGAGCAGCCGACAGGGGGTATCACTACTGGTAGTGATGGCAGTGGGATTTTCACTGGCAAATATTGCAAAGCCAGCATTCCAGTCCCATATACCATTGTGCAAACTCAAATGCTGTAGAAACCAGGCTCAGGTAAGGACTAAAGATGAAGGCAGTATTTTAAACACCACCAACAATGTGTTAGGGTCACTGCTGATTTCATACTAGTTTAAAAGCTTAGATGAAAACTACCAAAGGGATTATGATTGTCACAGAACCTGGTAATGACTTCCCCATCCGATTTCTGAACAGTGTCATTTTGATACTTGCTGCGCAAAAATTATGCCCACAGACTGGCAGTCCCTACATTCTTTGGTTGTGTGTCAATCTAGAATTTCCTCTGATACTCTTCTCAGGATTTAGAGCCTATGCCAATTGCTTGTGTCAATGCCAAAGACATGAGAAACTTGGAGCTTCTCCTGAAGCACAAATTTCCAATGGAAATTGGAAAGTAGTATGAAATTAAATTAAAAAAATCAGATCTGCATCTGTAGCAATCAAAGCTGAACATTATGTGAACAGAGGCTGTGATGGGCTGGTCTCTTTCTCATACGCTTCATGAAGTTGATCTGGCTTGCTGCCAGGCAGTCTCAGTACTCCCAAGTGCTCACAGCTTCCATCAGTCTTGCAAGGAAAAGAAGGTGCTTGGCACCTTGCAGGACTGCACAGCCCCTGTTTGGGGAAACACAGGAGAAAATGAGTGGCAGTTTCCTTTCATCCCAGATTGGATGCTTGCCATGTGCCTTGCAGAAGCCTAATAGAAAGCACAGGAAATTCTGGCATCATTTGCCATGCAGTTGGAAGGTCCCCATCAGTGAAGGCAGTGAGGTGCATGTATTCCAGTCATGGAACAGCAAAACTGGGACTTCAGGGACTTCTCATGAGTCATATAACTCTACTTCATGCAGGAGCTAGCTGTGTGTTTCTCAAATAATGAAAAACAGACACATAATTCTTTAAGGATGTATAATTCCCTCTAAACCAAGTAAATAATAAAAGAGCAAAAGCAAGTCTTTTTTTTTTTTTTTTTTGGATGGGAAACTGCAGCAAAAGGTATTAGACCTGTCACAGGCCTTTCTGTCTTCAAAACTAAATTGGTATCTCAGCGTCATGCACAATGCAAGCCTTCCTTGCACGTCTGTTTTGAAAGTGGTAAAACCCAAAGAAAAACAATACTAACCAAAGGAGAGAGCTGTTGATGGGTGAGCAAGAGGTAAAGCAGGAGCCCATGGATTTTACTGCTTTTCCCATCTGGAGTGCAAATGGAAGTGGGTATTACATGTCCCCATAAGGTGTAGTTGAGAAAATCAGCCTTGCTTCCTCCTGTCTCTTTGTCCTGTGTGTTAGAGGGAAATACTGTTTTGCGGATTTATGATTTTAGAAGATCCCTCTCTGTGGGACATTCCTGTGGCACACCATGTTATCTGAAGCACCCACACTAGGCAGGCATGGAGAAGCATACACTTGGTTCACACTACCATAGTAGGACACAAAACTTTTCATCAGGACAAGGCACTGAAATACCTGCCTCTGTACACACTCTTATACACAGACTTCACTGGCCTGAACCTGTAATGTTTGTAAATTAATTCTGAGTCTCAGTCAAAATTTGAATCATGGATTATCAATTATTTGGTCATTAACACCTTCAGCTGCCTCCTTTTTTCTGTGGGTTTCCAAATTGAAGTTAATATAAAAAGTTAATACAAAAGATTGATTAAAGTTTGCTCATGTTTGATCAAAAATGGTTCTGTGTCAAGTTCAAGCTTTGTCAAACTTATGCAAGACACAGATCCAATGCAAGCTTCTGTCCAGAATATTGTACTGGACGATTAAGGCATTTATAATGGTATAACTACATAAAATGGAACAGAAGGTCAAGCAAAGCAGCACACTCAGACCAAATAAAAAAAATGCTGACTTACACAAGCCCAGATCTACTTATCAAATGGCTGCATAGCATCACTTTGTGTTGTTTATTGATAGCATCATATAGCAGTTTCATGGAGATCAAGGAGTTTCCTCATCCATCCCTCAAAATCTCAGTTTAGCATGTCAGGCACTTTAACGCTGCAAATATGAGTAAGGCAATATTGACAGTAAAATGCACAGTAGACTGCAGCAGTTAATCAACGTTTGCATACATTACTGTAATCTAAAATGATTTTGGATGTGTTCTGAGATTAGTAAAATGGAAAGATATAAACTTGTACTTCGGATAATTGTTTTCAAAGCTTGGTAGAATAAAAAATCAACATTCTGCAAAACAGCATGTTATGAAAAGTTTCTCAAGTAAAAATTTAATGTTAAAACATTATCCATTAAAATGTCCATACCATAATAAAACACACAGGGGCTTTCCCTGTTGCATTTCAAGAAGGGATTTCAATCATGTTGCCATATTTGCACTATGTAATAGGTTTTTCTTTTTAATTTGACAAGAAACATTAGAATTCTTTCTGTGAGCAAAGGATTTGCACTAGAACAGTTTTAATTAAATGTCTGGTGAATGTGTGCACTGTCAGAGTAGTCACTGACTATAAAAAGCCTTATAATTACTATTTTGCAGGTGATAAGCAAACGTGCCTTGTGGCTTTCTGGAAAAGTCAAATGGAAGCAAAACATAGGCAGATGACATTTCCCCTCTTGTCCCATTCTGACAAGAACTTGAGTCTTAAAAAGGGTGAGCTTAACTCATCTTCCATTTGACAGGAAACAGGCAATCAAGACACCACCACAGACAAGAAAAAAGTGAAATTGGCAGTAGTCAGACTGGGAAGTAGCAAGATGCCACCCAGAAGTTGGCCATAATGGCTAGCAGTAAATAATGAGTGGGCTCAGAAATACTCACTTCCAAAAGCACATGTCCCCATCTGGTTTTGCACATGCAGCACTGTAACAGCAGGTACCTTCCAGCTGTATTTCTTGGCAACCATTCAACTTGTCAGCTGAAGGCTGTGCACCTGGTGCTAGAAGATCAATTAAAAATGCCAGCATGCTGTCAACTGCCAAATTTCTGTTGTCAGTTGCGAAAAATCCATCCAATGCAGTTGCGTTTTTTCTATTTAAAATTACATTTAAAAGGAAAAAATCAAACTACAGTAGCAGTGAATGGAAGGGAAGGAAATGTAGTTCAACAGCTAAAGCATCCCTCCTCCTCTCCCAATGCCTGTGTCTCTGATAGACACAGACTTTCTCCAGTTTTGGGTTTCTTATATTTCAGATTAAATATCCAATTACAGAAATCACAGATCTATGAAAGTAATAATTATCCTTACAGTTCTGCTTCTCAGAGTATATGTTTATATGTGCTGATCACCCACTTCACAGATAATAATATAAAACACTCGAGTAGCCTGATTGAAGGATAATACTTCTGTATAAGCCAGATGCTGCTGGGCTTGCTACTCCCACAGCCCAGGAGATGCTGTGAGGCCGCTGCCTATTTCATCTACACTGAATGGCCTCATGTAGTTGTGGACACACAGTGAAATGACCTTGCTCATCATCTTTGATGTGGTACCTTCTCAGTGCCCTGTGTTGTACCTTTGGCATCTCTCTGACATACCTGAGGGTATGACAGAGATCTCATTTCTATGTCCCAGAACCAACAGAGGAAGGAATCAATGCATTTTTTTGTGATGGCATGGGAATTTAGCTGAGATTATGGATGTGAGAAAATGTCAGGAGTAGGAATTTTATAGAAAGTTCTCACAATATGAAGAGCTGTAGGTAAAAATGCTCTTGTTGTAAAAATGCTGATAAGCAGTACTTCCTCACCTAAAAAGATGCGTTCAACACACATATTCTTTTTGCCTGGATATTGTTCTTATTTCTTTCTGTCTCTCAGATAATTTTCAGGTTGCACAAAAGCAAAAAGACATAAGAAATTATGTAAAAAAACCTTCACATCATACTTTCGTCCTAATTTCATCAATCAGGCATACTAGTCTAGACAGGCAGATTAGAAGTTACCACCACCTTAACTGCCAATTAATAATAATCTGCTTGATTTTTTTCATCATGAAGACATTCTACAATATGTTTAATACTCACAAATACCAGAAAAGATAAAACAAAACAAAATTGCTTGAAGAGTCTGGAAATTTATGGAAGAATAAATAATTCAGTCAAAAGTCAGAAGGAAATCCAAGCGATATTTTTTATATGTGCCCTCTCCTAAATTGATTTCTGGATATGACAAGTTGGTACATTACAGGCAGTTGGGCTACTGAAAGTTTAACAAACACACAGAATCTTTTAACAGCTAGAGAACTGAGAGATGGTTAAACTGATCAGTATTTCAGAACACTTAGGTTTCCCCTTTCTACAAATCTTTTACCTGACGAATGAAAACAAGGGGAAAAACAGTGATTCAGAAGGGCATGTCGTTGACGTCTTGTCTGCAGAAGCACCGAATGCAGCCTTGATGCCAAAATCAAGAACAAAAGCACTGAGAAAAGTCAAGGGCAAAAGTAGTCAAGTTCCTTCACTTCAGAATTTTTATGTTTCAAATCACATGCACAGTTCTCTGTCAACAAATAAAAAAATTCAACTTCTTTCATGAATAGAAATGTTAATCTTTAACCCTGTGAAACCAGCTGTCAGAGAACATGGCAACAAGCCCCTCCAGCTCACTGGTAGCAAAACTATTTCCTGAAAATATTTACTTTTTTTACCCAAATACTGCAATAGTTTAGAAGCTACAACACAGCATTTCAATAAGCTGCTTGAGGGGAGGAAGGAATTCTCTAAAGATTGTAGTGCAGGTGTAATGCCAGAATAAAGAAATGAGCAAAAGGACTTGGAGTGATTTGTGGTCAGAAACAGCATTTCTTGAAGCATTTCTTATGTGTAAGAGAAAAAAAAAAGGATGAATTATAATGTAATGGAAATTTACAGTATGATTTAATCATATTGCATTATAACAGTAACAACAACAATAATAATATTAATTATTATTATTAGTGTTAACATTAGTACTAGTATTATCCAAGATAAAAGTGAATCTACATTTGGCTCCAGCATCTTCTCAGAAGAGACACTTGTCTCTTCCCACAAGGTCTGCAAAATTCAGTAAAGCCTCTGGTGTTTTACAAGGAAAACTGGAAAAAAGGCAGCTGATTTTCAGATACTATTAGACCAAATGTGCACAGGGGCACTCTCTGTCAATAAGGTCAAGTAATGCAAAGCAGTCTGCATTTAGAGTCTTGATCTTTCTTACCCTCCAAAGCAAGACAACCACATGTAAATTGCCTACTGAGAGTGGCCCCTGGCCCAAGCTATCCTCTGGCCCTTGCTCAGGAGTTGCTTAGGAGGGCTATTCTTGCCATCATAGCTGTCAAAGGCCTTCCTAAGAATTTAACAGTACCACAGTCAATCTACAGTGCCCAGGACTAATCCCTGACACTTCACACTGGCAAACATCCTCTTTCCTGAGTAATCAACGTAAGATTAGGAAATAAAGCTGCAACTTCTGCATTGTAAGAGATGACCAGCAGTTTTAGAAGTATTAGTATAGACTCTACCACAGCTAACACTTCAGATCTCTTTCAGTTAATGTCTCCAAAATTCTCTTTCATGATGTTTTATATACAAGATAAAAAGTCTTCTGTGGGCATTTTATCAATGTTTTATAAAATAGACTTTACCTGTTTTATTTTTCAGTAAGATTTGGTAATAAAGATCAAGTTTCAGCCCCTCTCCTTAGAGCAGTTTTTCAGATTTGTTTTGTTAATAAGGAATTGGGTAAGCCGGTAAGAAATTGATACCTTGCTCTGGAGAGGGGT
>NW_020955207.1:3108703-3123216 GCF_003031625.1 Empidonax traillii
ATCCTTCCTAATAGAAATTTCAAATGTTAGAGCTACAAAGCTGTTGGATAATTAATAGATAGCTCTCACACTGAAAACTCTCCTTCCACGTCCAGTAGAGCTTTCTGATTCCCATCCAATTTTCTACATAGGGAACAAACATTTGTGTTCCCTTACAGCAGGACACAGCACCTCCTCCACGTGATATTTAACAGACATCTAATGGGAACCCCGATTTCACTGGGGAGAGGGCAGTAAATCTGGGTCATGTCTTCACCTTCTATATGAAAGGAGGTATGTCATTCCTTTAATTACCAAAGATCAGTATTAAAACTAACTATCCCCTTATCTACCAAAGTGTTAACATTTTTCACACCTCAAATGTGTCTAACAAAAAATAGGGCATGTAGTACTGCAATCTTTTTTTTTTTTTATTCCCTCCTTTATTAGTGATTTCATTTATTCAAGATACTATTATGGGAATATGACAATAATGGATGACTTTAGTCAACACAGACAAGATTTTTATGTTTCCAATCAGTACATGGCAATACCCCAGTTTAACTGTAAGTAGTCTATTAAGTCTCTGGAAAGCCACTTACTCTTCTGGAGAGTCTCCAGAATTCCTCTGCACCTAACATCTAAAACTACACAAATTAAAAGTTTTTATTTTCCATCCCCTCTTAATCTGAGCTTATTAAGAACCTTATAGGATTGAGCTCTCTCTGCTCCTGTGATGGCCCAGCGCAGTCCTAGCAGAACAACAAAATACAAACTTTCAACATCTGGCATGAGCTGATCTAGCCCTGTGTACAGTCACCAAACTCCTCCTAGGTAACTGAGTCTGGTTTTGCTGCCACATTATTCATCATAAACTAATTGTATGAGCAGGGGACGGTGTTGTGCAGCACAATTCAACTGTGTTTTCTTATGCTCTCAGAGCCAATTGACTTCCTCTCCATGCAAGTCCTCGCAAAGGGTGATCTTGAATCAGACATGCTGGTGCTATGGACAAAACTCTTTCCAAGTGCAATGCAGAAATCCAGTCAGTCTGCTTCCTCTTACTTCTATTTGCACAGAAGTCTATATTAGTAGGTCACAGAAAATCTCGAGCAAGAACTACGGTATTAGCTGTCCTCTAATTGACATTCATGTATCAAGAGTAACCACTAAAACCATTTAAGTGGAAGACAAACTCTGCATTAGGCAAAATGTAAGTGTTCTTGTTCAGCTTTTGAGGTTGTATGGAGACATCAACTTGTGAAGAGCATGGCCTGTAACATCCTGTATTAAAATCCTATTTGTACACTTTAAAAAGTCAAGGGCCTTTTTCCTTTCAGCATGGTTATTTATACTGCCTTTCAGATGCTTTGCCAGCCTATTATTCCCCCCAAAAGAAATAAAAAAACCCAAGAAATCTAGATAGACCTGATCAGATATATTTCCTGTTTATAAAGCACTTCCTTTATTCTGGTAGATGTTCTTCAAAGCAGCAGGGACTGAGACATGGCCAGTAAGCAGAGGAAAGCTGCATGTCTCCCCTGCATTAGGCATTATGACTCATTGCAAGAGGATCAGTCAGTACAGCAATACTGTAGGACATCTAATTTTCATCGTTGATATACACATACCTAAGTAAAGAAAAAAAAAACAAAACCACAATTACAAATGACAACACAATTGCTACGTTTTGAGATGGGGAGTTTGAGAATACAACTTCATCAAAGCCCTTTGGCAGAAAACCCGCTCTTCTGCACAAACATTTTCTATGTACTAGGGCAGACAACACAGTACTTGTTCTCTCAATACCCTTTGCAATACCCTTCCCAGCATTGCTCAAGACATGTCAGTCATCTGTGGAAGCTGCAGTACTGTGCAACACTTATAAACCCAGCACAGACAACCCTGCAATCACCTTCTTCCTCTACCAGAAACAAGGGAAGCTGTTTGACAAGCAGCACTAAGAAATGTGCTCCTTTGGCATACCTGATCATATCCCTCAGATTTATCTTCTTAGAGCCAAAGTCAGACAAGACATGTTTTTCAAAGGCAACATAAATCAGGAGACTTAAGCCTGAGATTTCTTCTTTCGTTATGAAAGGCAATGCTAATTTGACAGATCTTTTTTAGTGCTTCTCTGGGAATAATCTTTGTCACTTCGTTACCATTATTTAAAGTTCTATTGGAGACAAAGGGAGAGAAAAAGATCTAGTATGTAGCTAAGATATATTTACCACCCCATCTCATCAACACACACATCACACTTTATGCCTTTCTTTTCTGCCTGTGGATATTTTAAGCCTTAATTTAAGAATAGGACTATTCCTAAATTAATACACCTGATATATGCCGTCTAGTATTTAGAATATTTTTAATGTTGTATTTTATGAACTCAAAATTCCAGTCTCATGGTATATTAACAGATAGATATCAGTGGCCTTAAAGGTTTATTTTAAACCTATTAGCTCACATGAGGTGAGAATCTGGCCTCTGAGATTCCTCTAGAAAGAAAACACAGTGTTATGGAGAACAAACACGTTATGAACATTTCCAAGCAGAGATGCCACAGGGCATCTGTGCCACGTAGGTCCTCTAGCTGGGCATGAGGCTGCTCTGGCAGGAATGCTTTGGGAATTCTTTACAAAGAGCCAGCCAATGGAGAGAATCATTTCGAAAAGCTGCAGAGAAATCTGGGGCAGAAAAAAGTGCAGTCACTTGTGGGCCTATGAGGCAAACTGCTGGATTGTCTGAACAATCACTAATACACTCAGCAATTCAGACTGCATTTTTTCCTTTTTCAAAATCTTTACATTTAGTAGAATTTTTAATCTCATACCTGCTTCAAATCCATTTTTATCCAGAAACATTCAAAGCTTCAAGGAGACCATGACTAACAAATTATTGTTAGAACAGCAAGTCTTAGAACAACCAAAAACCTTTATAACATGCCTCCAGAAGGAGAAGTGGGAAACAGCAATGAAATCCACTGGGAAAGAGGAAAGCAACAACAGCAAGATTTTTTAGTTTAACCACATAGCATCAGTGTTAAACATTTGATAAGTCTCATGGTTTTGTTCTGAAAATAGATGAGAGGGAGTGTTTTCATGCATGACTAGTCCCACAGCAAATAAATTCATGCTTAAAAATATAGCTTATGCACAGATGGCTGCAGAACAATTACTATGTATTAGTGTTTCTTATTCCATATTAAACTTCTGAGGTACCACAAACTCCCTCTTCTCCCACTCTGAAGATTTCTCAGAGAGATTTTATTGCATCATTAGTTCAATAATTATGACATGGCTATGTTGCATTTAACCTTGTTTCATTTCTCCAAATACATAATAAGTCTCTTTTTTTTTTTTTTTAACCAGTTTCTTTCATCTTACAAAGTCACAGTCTTCTTGTTCTGATAAGGAAGTAGGCTGTCAGATGCCATCTTGGCAATACAACAACCTGCTTGCTGTCCACACACATCATCCAGGAAAAAAAAAAAAAAAAAGGAAGAGAATAATCAGACTATCTATCTGCAGTTTAAACAATAAATATCTCAAGGTACCATACATTAACAGCAGCCTGTGGTTTTGGTACATGTACTATTCATTCAGCTTGACAAGGAATGCTCAGCCTCTAATGAGGACTTGCCAGATACACTCCAAGAAGGATTCCACTTCCAAAAACAGATACAGTAATTCTGACAAAATGTAGACCTGAAATTTAGATTATAGTCCCTTCAGCTCAGATTGGATTTACAACATGGAAGCAATTTCTGGCAGAATCAGACTTGAATATATAGGCTTGTTTTCTCTTGTTCACTTCTAGAAGAGAGTGAAAAGTAACACCTCTAATCCTATTATTCTGTTTAACTCTAGAATGCTTCACTTTTTGTGTAAAGATTTAGATTTAGTTGCAAAAACATATGTTTGGTTACAGGATCCTTTTTTTAATTCAGTTTTCACTTATCAGAATGGTTCTGGCACAAAATCAATTTATATCAGTGACTTTTTTTCCATGTCTTCAAATCATAACTTTGCCCAAGTGTTGTTTTCCCCATCTATCATGTTCTCTACTTTTATGATTAGAAGTCTTTGACAGAGGAATGATGTTGTGTACATTTACCGAGGCAGCCGGAAAACACATATTCTTCCTTTTTTTGCAAGCTACACTAATATAGTTTGTTTTCCAAGATGGTTTTATTAAATAGTGTTTTGGTTTTTCAAAACTGAGTAATTTTTATCAGATTTGAAAGTAAAAATATATTTGAGTATTTATACCTCCATCACAATTCTCTCTTCCTTTTCCCAATTCTCAGGGAAGTTGAGCATTAAACTCACACTTGAGTTCCATCTGATACAGCTCCTGTCTGACCCAACTGGGTACTGCCTGTTCACTCAGAACAACCCAGAGACCCTCCTGCCAGGGTACCCATTCATATATCAGACCATGAAGCACAAAGTGCACAACTGACACCACAACAGGAGAGGAGGCAGATCTGCTGGAGAAAAGAGCCACCTCATAGGGACACCTCGACAGCCTGAGAAAGAGCAGGCCAACAAGACCTGCATGAAGTTTAACAGAGAGAAATGCTAAATGCTGTACGTGGGATGCATCAATCCCATGCAGCAGTTGAAGGGATGTTTGACTGCCTGGTGTGCAGCTTGCGTGGTCCTGATGGATGGCAACCTGAATGCGTTTGAGCAGTGTGCCCTTGCATCAATGAAAGCAAGTCTTGTCACAGACTGCATCAGCAAGAGTACAGACAGCTGACAGAGAGATGTGATTATTACAGTCCATTTAGGACTTGTTAGGCCACACCTCTAATGCTGGGTCAAGGTTTGGTGTCCTCAGTTCAAGGGAGACACCAAAAAAACTGGAGAGGGAAGGGCCATCAACATGATAAGAGGGTAGTAGAACTTGACAGATTAATAAATGTTGAAGGAACTGGATATCTTCAGCCTAGAGAAGTCTTGGGGGAATCCCATCACATTTTTCCAATACTTGAAATGTAATTACAGAGGGAAGACAGCAACTCCTTCCATAAGAATGCACAGTGACAGAAAAGAAGCAATGGATGCAAATGACTTCAGGAGAAATTAAATATGATTAGGAAAAAAACTTGCACCATGAGAAAAAATGAGTATTAGAATAGGTTGTCTTATAGGATCTCCCTTGCTAGAAATAGAAAGATTTGACAGGGAGCTGGATAACTCAGTTTAAGTCCCTGTTTTCAACAAAAGCTTGGACCATACAATCTCCAGAGGTCCCTGCCAACCTCAACTTTTATACAGTTCTGCAACGCTGTGAAGACCTGTTGACTGGTCCATATTCAAACCTGACAGACATAAACTTGAGAGACTAAAACTCTGCAAAGAAAAAAGTGTCAAAAGCAAGAAGATGCTGCTCTCGTCTCTAACCAGAAAGGGGAAGTTCCTTGGCATGAAGAAATACTTATTTTTGTTATCTGCAGTACTTTTGATACACAGTCAAAAATAGACCGGTAAGTATGTAAAAGTTGCCTATACATCAGAATATAATATTTTATGAATTTAAGTAAAAACAATGTCAGGACAAGCACTTTCTTACTTTCCCTCTTTCACCACCTGTGAAAATCTGTGCCATGTCTACTTCCATTTCCCTGGCTGCTGTCTTCAAATTTCAGGGGTTTGGGATTGTTCTGAAAGCAGTGTGTGGTAAGTTGTTTGGGGTCCCATCTCCAACTGTGATAGAATGCCCACCTTGTCTTCCAGGCTGAGCATCACACAGGTAGTGCCTTCACCCTGCCTGCACATCATCAGACAGAGGTTCCAAGAGAGGAAGAGAACCTGGAAAGAGGGCAAGGGAAGTCAAACAGGTTGAAGAGATGGTTCCATATTGGTAAATCACATAGTCCACTCCATCTCCTAGGAGAAGTGTCCAAAAAAGTACAGAAGTCTGTTTTATGAAATAATTTATTACTGTTACACGGGTTCAGCATTATGCCAATAAAATCATATTTCATAAGGTTGGAATAATAAAAGAAGAGAAAAAGAAATAATAGAAAACACCCAAATAGGCATTATAGCTGTGTTTATATGTCGCATTTCACACAACTACAAAAAGATAGAGGGAAAGAAATGCAGAAGTGAAATAAAAATTGATTCACAAAACTAACTCTTCACAAAGATGTTTACTATAAGGTTTTTGACCAAGTGAAAACAGAATTACTGTGACAGCTACTCACATGCATTCCCACCAGCACTGTCCAAATTAATACCTGTATTAAGTAGTTCCTACTCAGTGCCCAAATTTTGGACACTGTTCAGAAGCATCACTTTCTTCCTCTACGTCAATATAGAGTGTAGGTATCCCACACCACATTGACAGCTTTACCACAGATCTGGATGCACACATAACCTACATAAATACTTAGGCATTGCAGTGCCTAAGTCCCATCCTCAATCTAGGCACTCTACAGAAGCTTCCTAGCTTTTTCATGCCATGTCTGTTTAAAAAAAAATCAATCCAAACAAAAGAAAGATTTTATCTATTTTGTTCCTTCCAACTAGAAATTATTTCAACCCTGGAGAGAAAAGAAGCCAGATATTTAACTGCCAACAATTTAAAATTCTAAGTTCAGCTTAAAAAAATTGCTTCTGGGGATCAGAAGAACAACACTTTGACATATGAATCTTACTATTGAAGAAAAAAGCCCTTACATTCCATCCCTGAGTTATTCCTGATGGCAATTAAAGCTCATTTTATCACTGGACATGCCCTTCAGTGCAGTCTTTCAACAACACAGTTATGTAAGTTAGAAAACAAACATTAGCCTTTCTTCAAAACCATTTTATACAGAGTGTTTCCAGAACACTGAGAAACCTCTAATTCCTGATTTAGTACACAGTAGGGCTTTCAGGAAACGCAGGAACCCAAATCTTTATTTAGTGCCCCAGATTTACACGAATGCTACTAATGCAATTTAAACGTCTTCAATGTTAAAACATTGTCAGTACTCCCTCTAGTGGGAGTATCTAAATGAAGCAAATATTCCCTGCTGACCTCGCAGGAAAATATTTTATTATCTATAAAGTTACTCTGAAATTAAGCATGTAAGCATTTGCAGCTATCAGAAAACAGAGTGTTACCTAGTATTTCAGGAATTTTTGTTTCTTTACAAGTTGCAGGGGGCCAGCAACAGCCTACACTAGATCTTTCCTGAAACTAGTAGGAGCAAGCCAGACACAGAAAAAGCCTGTTCCTAAAGAAGCAGGACTCAAAGACACGGGTTTCCTTTGGATGTGCATCCTGCATCCCTGCACAGCCCTTCACAAAGCCATAAGTACTCTGCTTCCTCCTGCACACACACATAGTTGTGCTTCCCTGACTTGATCCCTCCCAGACACTGGCGTCTGGGTTGGATGAAGCACGTGCTTTGGCTTGCCTTTTTGGTTTATTTTCTATTTCTCTAGCAGAACATGAAAAAGGATGGAAAATACTAGAAGACTCACAGTGCCAAAATCTGAAGGTGGGGGAAATAATCCCCTTTGGGATCCCCCTGCCTCCCCCCTTCTCCCCATGAGTAGCAAGCACCATCCTTTGATCAGATTTACTGTCCATGGATGAAGTTCTGACTGATTTAAATGACCAAAGTAAATGACAAAACTCTTGCTGAAATCTTTGCTTTCTCATTAAGAGCAAATGATAGGAAAGTGATGCAAAATTGGAATGCTAATTGGAAGAACAGTTCTGATTTATGTTATCATTTTATACACTTTCTGAGTCAAAATTTAGCTTCTTTTTCCTCCTCTAATAGAAAAAGAATTACAAATGCACCCCAAAGACAGAGAGAAACCTTCTATATGTAAATCACTACCAGATTATGCAATGGCAGCAATTATTTATGAATACATTGCATTTTTCCTATGTTTTAGACCATAAGTTCTGTTGAAAACAACTTTCCACCTGCTTGAATAGTTTGAAATGTCATCTCTAAAAGATGATCCGTTTCAGGGGGTTTAATACATGCTTTTAGAATAGGAAAAAATTATGGGCTACTTTATAAAAATAGCTGTATCAAGAACATACTCATGTTCTTGTACATTTCAGGGCTAGCACAGCATTATTCCATCAGAGAGAAGCAACTTAAGACTAAAGGAACCTGTTCAATGAGCTTAGATGTTTGTGTGACCCCTTTCAAATTTTGGGGGAAAAATATCTCTAAATTTACTGATCAGGAAACAATCTTGTTTTCTCTGTGTTGCTACTAGTCACTTTTTTTTTTTTTTTAAATCTTGCACCCATTTCCTTTTAGGGACCTTTTTATGTAATAATATTGTTTGCACGGCCTTAGACCCATTACAGATCAGACTCCAGGAGAGCACTGGTACTGGAACATCCCTCACAGTTCGTTTTTTCAAATATGAGATGGAAATACTCCAAACATAGATATTATCCTTGTTCTAGGTGAGCTGTCAATGTAGCTACCTCATCCACAATTTCAACTATAAAACCAATCTTTATCTTCCAGTTATCCATAAGGAAAGAAATAGCATGGTTTATTTGACTATGTACAATGACAGGAAATGAAAATTAAAATGACAAACCAAAAAACTTTGATTTAGAAAGCTGCTATTTACACAGCAACTAGGCTTACAAGAGGAAGATCTACCATTAACTGTTGCAGAAAACTATGTTTGTTTGTATTCTGTATAAACTGTGGGCAAAATGGCAAAACAGGAGTTTAAAAGCTTTACAAGAGAAACAGAGTAATTAAGCAGAAGGAAAAAAAAATCACAGGAATTAATGATTTTGAACGTGAATGATTTCTAAAATCCAATCCAGAATCTTGCACTCTGTAATTATCCCAGTTCTCTAAGTATTTATCCTTCATTAGTCATCACACATCAGACCATTATCATAATACCTAGATCTTGTTTTTTCCCCCAAGAAGTACTATTTGATGCTGAAAGACATGAAAACTATTACTTTTTTGTACTTGCACTTCTCAAATTCTGTTATGAAGGTACCTGCATACGTTGAACTACGACCAAGAAAACCAATGGTTTCGAAAACCAGGCTTTTAAGTTCGGGTGTTGTTCTCTTGTCTCCAGAGGTTACAGGGCCTCTCACCTGCAAGTGGAAGGCATTCCTGCACCCATGTGCAAAACTGGGGAGAATCGGTCTGACCGCTGTCATGGAGTTCCAGCAACTGTGACACCAGAAGAGGGATGCATTTAAACTTTCAGTCACAGTGACTAAAAAAGTCCTAGTAAGCTAATAACAAAGAAAATGTGATAGACCATGGAGAATCTTTTCTAAGCCGTATTTGTCCGAGCTATGAGAAGGTACCTGCCGTTTAGCCTGCAAAGTTGAGATGCTGCGTTAGTTGTAAAACAAGAAATGTTGTAAAACACACGTCAGCATGCTAGCAAGTCTGAATGTCAAGAATCAAGTAAAAATAGAACTGCTTCATGAGCAAAGTGGTGACATTTAGAGCACATCTCATTAATTACAGGCCATGGGGTTCTTTCATGAAGCTAAGTGTGGGAAATGTTAAGATGACTATGAAGCCTTCAGTCACAAAAAACAAAGTAAATGATCACCAAGATGTAAAGAAAAGTGATACAGTCTTAAATAGAGCATTTTACCTTTCTAAATGGCCATTCTTCTGACCTTTTGGAGACACCTATGAAGTTAAGAAAGATTCAAGACTGAAAAAAATAATTAAAGAGACAAAAGAAAAGGAAGGCAGTCTCCACCAGGTTTTTGAAACTTTTTTTGTAATTCTTCTTCACGATCCAGGAATTCACAGCAAGGTACAACCTGACCTTATGCCAGAACCTGAAAAAAAACATGACCTGGGAGTGTTTCCCTACAAATAGGACAAAAAGACTGCTGGATATCAGGAACTGAGAGACAATTATAGGATCATAGAACCTTTAAATTTGGAAATTACCTCCAGGATCACTGAGCCCAAATGTTAACTTAGCAATGCCACGTTACCATTAAACTGTGTGCCCAGGTGCCACATTCACAGGTTTTTTTGAACAATTTCAGGGCCAGTGATACCACCACTTCCCTGGGCAGCCTATTCCAATTCCTGACCACCCTTTCAGTGAAGAAATTTTTCCTATTATCCAATCTAAACCTCCTCTGGTGCAACTTGAGGCCATTTCCTCTTGTCCTGTCGCTTGTTACCTGAGAGAAGAAGCCAACTCCCATCTTGCTACAATCTTCCTTCAGCTAACTGTAGGGAACAATATAAGGTCTCCCCCAAGCCTCCTTTTCTCCAGGCTAAACAACCCCAGCTCCTTCAGACATTCCTCACCAGCCTTTTGCTCCAGATCCTTCTTTAGCTCTGTTGCCCTTCTCTGGACTTGCTCCAGCATCTCAATGTCTTTCATGTAGTGAGAGGCCCAAGACTGAATGCAGAACTCAAGATGCAGCCTTACCTCACTTTAGTGGGGTAACTGGTCTCTGAAGCACACAAGAAACAAGTCACAGCCAGGTAGAATTAAGTCTGCAGTCTGCACCAAAACGTGAAGACAGCATTAACTTCCCATTCAGATGTAACTGAGCAAAACTCTCCGTGAAATCAGAAGGAAATTGTCCTAAATAAAAGGGCTGAGTAGTAAACTCAGGATTGAAAATCAGATTTACTAAAGGAAAGAATAACATGATCTGCCACTCAGAGTAAGTTGAAAATATCTGTGCATATATATGCATACACACAGATATAGATGCTCTCACTTGCACTCCAGTGTAACCAGCATATATGCATACATTGTGAAGCAAGTAACTTGTTTAATAACAGACAAAATTAAACCCTTTAAGTTGGTATTTCTAAGTGCTTCGTGCATTTTGCTGTCAAAAATAGACTACTGTTTCATGTTTAGGGATTTTTACTAAAACAAAAGATAATTCCCTTTATCAAAATGGAGCATTTAATTTTGCAGAGAACTACTTTTGAAAAGAGTATGCTGTTACAATGCTTTGCATATATTAATGCAAATCACAGATGCTAGAGAGAATTTTAAAAAACCTATTCCCCAGGAGATTAATCCAAAAGTAAAATTTATTCTGCATTAAGTTAAATAGGCCATACTGGGTCCTTCTTTGCTGATTGCTGTAATACCAGACTGTGAATTTCTTGTATTCTTGTAACAGTGCTGAGTGGTTTAATATTTAGGTGCTGTAGTATTTCTAAGGAACTCTTGTCATGCTCTCCTGTGTACTACAAATGTACACACCAACTGTACATATTCCAACAGCTTTATATCAAATGGGAACAGTTTATAAGAAATATTCTGTTTATGATGGTAAGTCAGCCAGGACTTTAAAGACCAAGCTAACTAACTTCAGCAAAGTTTAATTAGCTACCACTGATAGTATTTTTTAGTTATTCTTTATGAGTTTCGATGTCATTTAAGGTTATAGTTTCTGTGATACCAATTTTCTCCACCAGTGGGGAGGGTCATCATGCTGTTAAACTAGAGAAAATCTAAGATGGGAGATTGTAGGAGATTTTGCCACAAGCATCATTACAGCTGAAGAAAAAAATGTTTAGCAAGGTGGTAAGAAAACATTACTGGAACATGGTTTAGAGAAGCCATCCCTAACAAAGTCCCTTGAGATGAACTTTGTGCACATGCATTTTCAAAAAAAAAACTCCAACCCACAAAAAAACTGCAAACAACATAAAAAAAATGCATACATGGTAACCATTTCATTCTGAAAACCTTTTTTTCCTTTTACTTCAGACATTTTGCTGTTCATAGCAGCCCACCCTGCTTGAGGCTTTTGACTCATGAAAATAAAATGAGTCATATTGTAATGCTCTAACATCCCTTCACCTCTGCAGAAGCACTTACACAAAATTTGTCCTTCAGTATCACACGCAACCTTTTCTTTTCCCCCTTAAGGAGAAGAACATTGTGATACATATTCACAATGACCCTGAGCTGAAAGAAAATGAACATGTGCTGTAGCTGGCAGATTTACAACTGCTGGTCAAAGCACTCCCAACTAAAATTGCAATAACATCGTCTAGAAAGAGGATCAGTCGTCTTCCCTCTGAGGCGTCTGCTCAAGCTCCAAATTTCAACCATTACCAGCGGCAGAAACCCACAGAGACAGATGGCAAAGCAGACCAAGAGGCCTCTGAATACATGGGGAAATAAAATTGTATCGACCAAGAGAGAAGACTGAGTTTTATTCAATATGATCAGAATTTTTAAAATATTCACTCTGGCTGAAAACTTGAATAAAGCAGGCTTCATTAATTTCTTGCCAGGGCCTTTAAAGAAAAACAGTTGAATTCCATAGGACAGAGCAGTTTTCAACAGGCTGGGAGAAGCTGTATTTTCAGACCAGAAGAAAATGAGCCCAGAAATTATCTTGCACTCCCTTATTGAGATCACAGCAAAGCAGATGGCAATAATCAAGAGAGAAGATGATGAATTTTAGCTCTGAGGGCAGGTGGGGAGAAGAAAAGGAAGTCTTGGCACAGCAAGGAGAAGCAGTTCTGGATGAAGAGACAGTGGAAACACAAACTGCTTTGTATGAAGTTACTGGCAACACCTACCCTCGTTGTTCCTTCGGGTGGATGTTTCTGTCAGCCTCGCTGGCTGCTGCCCTCACAGCAGCCCCCACACCCTGCCCACACCACATTGGAGGAAATGCCGTGCCCATGGCATGAGGGAGAATATCACTGGTTATGTGTGTAACAGCTGATTGCATCTAACAGGGAGAAATGTGCACACCCCATCTGACATCATGGGGATTCACACAGCCCAGTCAGGCAGCTCTGCCGACAGCTCCTATCTTAGGAGCATTTCTGACGTGCTGTGCTGTCTGTAGCATCCGGCATCTCCCTTCAGCAGACCTGCTGTGCTGCCTGCTGCATCCCTTCATCTTGGAAGAACCCCTGAAGTGAAACACTTACCAAACTGGCAGCTGCTGCTTCTTGAGACGTGACCATCTACACCCAACAGTTCTCAAAGGAAAAATCTTGCACACTTGCTGTATAGCTGAAGATACAAACTTCCAAATAGATTACCTCAGCTTACTTCCTTCAAAGCAAAATCTCTTTAAGTGTTCATCCCTTGTGAATTAAGACATTCACCAGAAACCCTACAAGAGTTCAACCATAATCTCTTAGTAGATATTACAATTTTTCCCCCTTGATTGTTACCACTTATTGAGAACTAATTGGTTTACAAAGAATTTAAATTGCCTTTTAGCATTCAGAGCAGTTTGTATAGATACAGTCTTCAAAGTTATCCACCTAAAATTTTTTTTTCTGGGGTTTTTTTCCTATGCGGTAAGGGAAACCTTAAAACCAAATTCATGGAGGAATTGTTTTCTAGAAAAGCACTTTTGCCCTATTTTAATCAAATTTTCTGTACAATCAAATGCATGGCTATGAAATTCTTTTTTACAGCTAATAAAAACCATTTGCAAATAGTAATTTGCAAAGTATCTCCAAAATAACAAAAAAAAATCTTTTCATTTTTCTTTTAAATGAATGTATTGTATCTTACAGTTCAACTGAAAACTGTTCTGGGTTATTTCCTGCTAGTATAGGTAATTTACCAATAGTTCCACAGAGTAGAGTTACAAATTCTTACAAAAAATGTAGTTGCTGTGTAGAGCTTCAGTTAAGCTTGCTCATGCAATTACAGGAGGAAATACATTTAAAAGGTGTTTGTAGTCAATATTTCATACCACTCTAATAATATTTTTCATTCCACTGTGGACATGAACATTTGGCATTGTCCTAGGTTTTAGTCATTGATTGTAATAAACTTCAGAAGTCTTTTCTCATGGAATTACCTTGAACTGTGAAAAGTCTTTTGTCCCTTTTTTCACTCAGCAGTCTAGAATTAGACTTTCTAGACTATCTGGAACAGGCTCTGGAGTTAAAACAGCTGACTATACTTCCTGGGAACTAGTGCAATACAAGAATGAACAATCACGACATATATTTTTTATGGTTACTAAGCTAATATTTTTAACAGAGAGATCAGTTTTGAGAATAACCTGAGCTTTGCACTTTGCATGTGGGTTGTACAGCAGCAGGATATTAAAAGCAAATTGTCACTTGAAGACAGCAGCTTTGGAGCCGGACCTAAACTTCCTGCTTCTGATTCAGAGCTATCTATAGAACCTGTAGGGAGTAAGTCCCACAGCAGCATAAGCTGGATTTTTCAGTTATGTTCTTATCAGATCAGCTTCGTTGTTTGGGCTGCTTTAAAGATAGATTTGTAACTGCTTTCCATCCAAACGGAATTTTGCTCCTTAAGACAGGAACTGTGAGGAGGAGTCAATATTGCCTTACAGAATTATTAATGATTTATGCAAATAGATTATTTCATAGAATCATAGAATCATAGAATAGATTGGGTTGGAAAAGACCTCCAAGATCATCAAGTCCAACCCCTGATCCAACTCCAATTACTATAGCATGGCATAAAGGGCCACATCCAATTTCTGCTTAAAAACCTCCAGGGATGCTGAATCCACCACCTCTCTGGGTAGGCTGTTCCAATGCTTGA
>NW_020955207.1:3123694-3124805 GCF_003031625.1 Empidonax traillii
TCTAACCTAAACCTCCCCTGGCAGAGCTTGAGCCCATGTCCCCTTGTCCTATTGTTGATTGCCTGGGAGAAGAGACCAACCCCCACCTGGCTATAACCTCCCTTCAGGTAGTTGAAGAGAGTGATGAGGTCACCTCTAAGCCTTCTCTTCTCCAGACTAAACAAGCCCAGCTCCCTCAGCCTCTCCTCATAGGACTTGTGCTCAAATCCCTTCACCAGCCTCGTTGCTCTTCTCTGGACCCGCTCCAGCACCTCAATGTCCTTCCTGAACTGAGGGGCCCAGAGCTGAACACAATACTCAAGGTGTGGCCTCACCAACGCAGAGTACAGGGGAAGGATCACTGCCCTGCTCCTGCTGGCCACACTGTTCTTGATGCAGGCCAAGATGCCATTGGCCTTCTTGGCCACCTGGGCACACTGCTGGCTCATGTTCAGCCTCCTGTCGATCAGCACCCCCAGGTCTCTTTCTGCCTGGCTGCTCTCCAGCCACTCTGTGCCCAGCCTGTAGCGCTGCAGGGGGTTGTTGTGGCCAAAGTGCAGGACCCGGCACTTGGCCTTGTTGAACTTCATCCCATTGGAGTCAGCCCATCTCTCCAGTCTATCCAGATCCCTCTGCAGAGCCCTACTGCCTTCCGGCAGGTCGACACTCCCTCCCAGCTTGGTGTCATCTGCAAATTTGCTGATGATGGACTCAATCCCCTCATCTAAATCATCGATAAAGATGTTAAACAGGACTGGTCCCAGCACTGATCCCTGGGGGACACCACTGGTGACTGGCTGCCAGCTGGATGCAGCCCCGTTCACCAGCACTCTCTGGGCCCGGCCTTCCAGCCAGTTCCTGACCCAGCACAGAGTGCCCCTGTCCAAGCCATGGGCTGCCAGCTTTTCCAGGAGTATATTATGGGAGACAGTGTCAAAGGCTTTGCTGAAGTCCAGATAGATCTCATCCACAGCCTTTCCCTCATCCACCAGGTGGGTCACCTGATCATAAAAGGAGATCAGGTTGCTCAAACAGGATCTGCCCTTCCTAAACCCGTGTTGGCTGGGTCTGATCCCTTGTCCATCCTGTAGCTGCTGTGTGGTTGCACACAGGATGATTTGCTCCATAACTC
>NW_020955207.1:3126152-3194665 GCF_003031625.1 Empidonax traillii
TCTGGAAGTCCAGCGTAGAGGTTTTATTGTTGGCTCGCCTGGAATCTCCAAGTATTGAAAATTCTATTATTTCGTGGTCACTATTTCCCAGGCGGCCTTCAACCACTACGTCTCCCACCAGCCCCTCTCTGTTTGTAAACAGCAGATCTAGCGGGGCCTTACCCCTGGTAGGTTCATTTACCAGCTGATGAAGGAAATTGTCCTCTGTACACTCCAGGAACCTCTTAGACTGCCTCTTCTCTGCAGTATTGAGCTCCCAGCAGATATCTGGCAGGTTAAAGTCACCCACAAGGACAAGGGCTGACAATTTTGAGACATCTGCCAGCTGCTTATAGAATAATTCATCTCCTTCATCATCCTGGTAGGGCGGTCTGTAACAGACACCTATGATGATGTCAGCCTTGTTGGTCTTCCCCCTGATTCTGACCCATTTGAGTATTTGGTTATTTGACATTCTAAAAAATTGAGGCCTTTTCTTTTAGGAAAGTAATCTTAAATACATCTGTTTCTATCCTGTTCATTGCCCTGCTTATGTATAATCACAAAGGAAAGGTCTGGAAAAGTTTCTTTATCATCTTTTCAGAGAGTACTGCTACAAAGCCGTCATGTCTAACTCGCAGTGGACACTACATAGCATTGTTCTGAGGCAGAGCTGTAAACTAGCTAGCTACGCTTCCCTCTCCCTCCTCTCAAATCAAATCAAAGCCAGTAAACACAAAACACAAAGTCACAGCAGCCAGTGTGAGATGGGAGTTGAGGAGAGACCATGCAAAGGAAGGTGATGGATTAGGGCTTGTGAAAGGAAGCCTGGTGCTTAGGAGGGTTGTAGAAGACACGTGGAACATCAGAGCCCCAAAAGTGTTGTTTTTCTAATGATTCCTGATTATAAAGTACCCCTTGTGGGGAGAAGATCATTGTTTTGACAGGTCAGGTGCATTTATGAGATGTAGAGAGGGCCCCAGATGGTTTGCTGATTAATAATGAAAGGAGCTGAAGGAATATGTCAGCTGATAGGGGTTGGTAGAGTTTCTAGTATTTCACAGGAGCTGTGCTAGGAACACCTTACGTGAACTCAGCTTCTAAGCATCTAGTTGAAACACTTGCTTTTGTAAATATTTGTCCATTAGCCACAACAGGAAACTGCTTAGAAATTGCTTGTGTAGGACATGTTTGTCTGTCTGGAGTAAGAAGTTACTGATTTTGACTCTGTAGTCCTGCTTACCTACACAGACAGCAGAAAGAACTTATTCTAAATACAATTCAGTCGAGCTTTTCTTACCCCTCTTCAGCCTTGCTCTCACGTTGCCTTTGCTTGCTGTTCACTCACTTGTAGGTTCCTGTCACACACAGCCACAATGAAAACAGTGCCCCAGTCCCTTTCCTTGTTGCCAGTTTAAAAGGCCCACAGCAGAGTTCCTAATCAGATCTTAATCATTCCACTCTGTGCCTTGGGACAGGAACTTCTTTTGATTCAGGTGACATTAAACAAAAATCTGCAATTGCCTTTCTCTTTGCTCTGAATAAAAAGTATGTGGCACACCTATTAGTGCCCAGTGATAACCAAACTCGGATGTAGATAAAATGCTAACCACCCACAGCCTTACAGGACACCCCAAGAGCCAGTTCAGTGTTCAAAGGAGTAGATGTAAAAATTAATTTCTTTCATATGCCTCCAAGCCTGATGGGGTTTACATTTACCGATCTTCATTGAGATAAGTCCCTTATGTTCAGTTTGATTGTTGCAGTTCACAGTGGTAGAGTTAAATCCAAAGATAAGAAACAGCAGCTCTTAAATCTTTAGATGATATGGCACAATACCTTCTGCTCCTGAGAACACCCTTATTACACCCAACTCCACATTACCATTTCCACTTTTGAGAAAATAGGGTAAACTTGTGAAATCCAGCTACATTTAGGCAAGCATTATAGAGACAAGCCTTCTAAATAAGAGGACAACTTTTATACCTTTCTAAATTCCACCTGCAGCCAAGCACTTTCCCCTCTCACAGTGTCTGCGCCTACCCTTCTCTGGCTACGGGGACAAGTTTTAGACTAGGAGTGGCACAACAAACTTGCTTGGTTTCATTTTAATTTTCCCCTTTTTTCTTCCCCCACTGGAAACTGTGGCCCTGAGTACATCTCCCTTTAGATGGATGGCAGCTTTGAAATTTCCTAAATATGAAATTTTAGACTGCAAGTTCTGATCAGGTAGTGATAGATGCAGCAGTAAAATTTGTTCCTTTCAGCTCCATTAGGGATTTGCTTAGTGTTTCTTCTAATGTTATTTTGGTATTAACCGTCCCTTGAAGCAGACCTATGGAGAGCCAAATCTACGTTTCTGTTCAGCTCTCAGTAAGACATTGCTGCCTTTGGTAGGGACAGAAGTAGCCAGGAGGATTTTGGCTCAAGGTGTCACTGTCTCCTGGTTACCTCGGGAGGACTCACAATAGAGATATACTGTAATTCTCCATACCCAAAAGGAATATTCTGATTTGGGGAGGAAAGGAGAAACTGCCTTCATCATTAAAATGGACAATGTGTTCTACATCATATGATACAGTCAGAGTGACCTTACTTTTGTGTTTTCCCCCATCACACTCTGTATGTACACGTGCAGAGCAAATGTGCAGACACACTCGGGGTGACCTGACTCGATGACCAAGAACACACTCTTTTCAGGACTGGGTAAATCATGCATTTTTACTGAAGCCCATGAAAGATTTTTGGTTTTTTACAGTCTCCTTTAGCATTTGCCAAGTACTCTGCAAAATGAGACTCATGAAAGGGGAGTAGATGCTATAAATTTGTGACAGATTAATATATTGATGGATCTTTTCCCTACAGCTTTAAAATTGTAATGAAGTAGCAACTTAAACAACACAGTCTCTTACCCAAGTTTGTTTTTAAAAACTTCAATATTAAACTTGGCTTTCTCAGTGGCAAGCAAGTTAAAATGAGAGCAGTATTGATTATTGCCTCAGCAACACTGTGATATGCTCACAGCAGCCTGTGGAGAATAGAAATTTAAACAAAAGCAGAAGGTGGGCCAAAAGCTGCAGATGGCGGTTAAACAGACACTCAGTTGCACACAGGCTCCCAGCAATCTTGGCTGTGATTGCTTACTCCTCAAAATGTTCTTAGGATCATTAAACAGAGGCTCCTTTAATTGTCTGTTATTATAAAGGTTTCAGAGAGAATTTGGCCGTTTCTGTCTGGCAAGACCTCAGATAAATTCACATCATTTCCCACTGCCCATATACATTAGACTGTCATATGCCAGAGAAATGCACTTTCCTTCCCTCCTCAGCTCTGGAGCAAGGCCTCTTCATTGAGCTTGCACATATAAGGTCCTGGTAGATCTTCAGCTTCTTTGCTGAGTTGGTGGCAGCTTTTCCACTCACGTCTCAGGAGCTCTGAGTCATTAGGGAACCACTCACCTTTGCTCTAAAGCCTGGATTCTGGCTTGGTTTAAGCTGCAAAGCTGATGGCTGTTCTTCCCTATCTGGACTAGTAGGCATGATTCATAACATCTCATGGCACCACGTATTTTCCCAAGCCCATCTGTTCTGGTCTGTATTTGAAATCACTCTGGTTTTGGATCATAGTAAATCTACTGCAGATGTGAGACTTCTACATCCAAGTCCAACTGGCAGGTCTTCAGGTGCATCCCTATGCAGATGTGCTGGAAAAGCACCCAGTACATGTGCTCAAGCTCTTAAAGGAGTCTTAACACGAGCACTAGGCCTGCAGCTGCATTAGCTTTACTTAAAGGCTGGCTTGCCTTTAAAACTGCTGCAGGTAAGGATGAGGACTGCATCCAGCACAGCTGCCCATAAGATCTATGGGTTTCCCATCCCATTCCATGGAGAGCCAATTGTCTCAGTTCTATGAAGGAATGCAGTTTTGCTCTAGAAAAATTGGGGCAGCTTTGTGGCATAACTGCCTACTTAGGAAAGCAAGCAGAACATCTAAAAATCAGTGTAACTCCAGAGATTTTAGGCCAATTACGTGAGCATGAAATGTCTTCTCAATGGGTTTTGCACATCTGGCCGTCACTAAAGCTTACAGTATGCAGCCAACTAGCCTTCAGGCTTCAGAAGAGATCCAACAAGGTAAGGGTTGATAACACCACTACTAAAGACTGATGCACATGTTTGCATTCCTGCTGTTCATAACTTATCAATGTTTGTGCAGGAGTAATTTCCTTCTCTGAGATGTTAATTGTGAGGCTTTTAATCAGTAATTTTAAAAAATGGCACTTTAAAATAAAAAGAAATAATGCTTTTTGAAGAACAAAACAGGTCTAAAAATAATAAAGCCCAGTTAAAACTTTACTAACCACGTCAGGAAATTGTCTTTAGCTTTCTGACTCATTGCTCCCCTTCATATTATTCCCTTGGCTCATGATAGCATTTGCTTCTATATAATGACAGTTGCCTTATTAGAGATAAATCTTGAGGTTTTGACACTGCAGAATGTAAATAGCATCCCAGAGTCGCAGCACCCTCGTTGTTTTGCTAATAGGATGCCAAGAGGGGAAACAGTGACGCAAGTTCTTGTTTAGTCCTGAGACAGGTTCCACCCACGCCAGCAAAGGTTACCCAGAAACACAGCACAGGCTCCTCTGATGATTAAAGAGGAAAAAACACTTCTTTCATCGACAGGTATACAAATGAGAGTTTGGGGATATCAGGGGAGGTCTCATCACACCATTTCCTTCATATTCTTTTGTCCATGTAGGAAGTAGAACCTGTGAGCTTGGATCTTTATCATTAGTTAAGTGAACTGTGATGAACCTGGAGGAAAAGGGTAATGATCAAGAGTGAAATAATCCTCCTAATGCCTAACTCCTTTTCAAATTGTTCCTTCTAGCACACAAGAGGTAGTTTTTGAAGACGTGTTGTTGCATCCCCACCATTCAAACATTGTGCACACTGTATATATTGAAGTAAGTCAATCCTGTTGGGGTCCTTCCATTCAAACTGCTTCTTTGAAAAGACTGGGAAGTATGATTAAAATTCAAGTTGCCATCCCTTGCAGTTTTCAGGCATTGGTTGTAAAGCATATTTGTTAAGCACCATCTGCTGTGCATTCAGAAAATAGCAACCAAAACTGCTATTCTCTTTCCAGCTTTTAAATAAAATTTAAAATATTTAAATTCTGTTAACTACCAAATACATTATTTCAGCTCTGGAATGCTAAAACTGTATTTATATAGTCTTCAAAATGCATTATCTATCCATGTAAGGTTACATACAGAACACAGACTGGGACAGACACGTGGGGGAGAAACTGCATTACGAAACAACATGTTCTATAACAGGGCAGTGGAAGGAGATGGTGAAATAATAGCAACGTTAAGCCTGATTTCCAGATGTACTAAATAAAACGGGATGAATACTACTGAAGACAAAGCATTGTCTTTCAAGGACAAATTGAATGTGTGCTAACCACAGGACACAATGATAAAAACAGAAGTTACGCATCAGTTAAAAATCCTAAATGAGGATTATTAGCTTTTCAGTAGGGTCTAGTTAGAAAACAATTATTACCAATAATCGCAAACATTAAAACTCCATTGATGGTGAACTGTCAGTGATGAAGAAAAGTACTCTAATTATTAGCCTGAATTGAGTGAATAGCCTGAAATGCGTAAATAATTCTAGAGATTATTTAAATGAAAAACAGACTCCAGACTTTTTTCTCATTCTCTCTGTAAGCTCTTCCAAATTTTTCTCAAGGAAGATTTTTCTCTTTGAGCATTTAAATGAAAAAATAAGTGTTAGAGGCTGTCCCGCTCAGAATAGGTCACACAGGAGTAAGGAGGGAAGGATAATTGTTGTGATGTGCAAGGCACAGGCTGCCCAAATGAACAAGACAGTAGAAGTGAAGGAGTCCACCAAATGCTCTGCTAGAGGTGCCCATGAGACTTATACTCTGCCTCCACAAACAGTGCAAGTGTTCTTCTGCAAAAGTCAGTCTGGGCAGACAAAAAGTTGAGTGTTTTCAGGCTAAATCTCACCAAGAGCCAAGTGAAGTCTGCAAGAGAGAAGTGAAAGTAAAGTCCATAACTGCCCACTGTTTCTGGAGGAGGATGAATATTGAAGCATTTTTGGTGAAGATGCTGTACCCAAAATGGGTGGGAAAAATAATATGGGATAATTCTGACCACTTGGTGGTATTTCTGGGGTAAAAGTTACGTGTGACCATGTAAGCAGTCATCAGGCACACTAGCTTGGAGGGTCCAATCATCCCATCTTTGAACTACAGACCTTGCCATCTCTGCACTGCCCTCACAGTCTGAAGAACAAGCCTGCACTCCCCAGAATGAACATCTCACGATGTAGAAGGAGCCCGTCGCTGGAGCTTCACAATAATTCAGTAAGTAGAGACCATGCAAGGAATCCTACAGCTACAGAGCATGCAGCACTAGTAATCCTATGAATTTCAGGGAAGGTGCTGAATCTCTTACCTTCTGGGCTCTCCTCATCCTGGTTCAGGTGAAAGAACTCCATCAAGTCTTCTCACTCAGCGCACAGCAAGGGTTGCTCTCAGTACAGCATTTTGGGTTCATCATCTACCTACCTTTTAGAAGCAGAAAGGTTCCTCTTTGCCAAAAAAAAAAAAAAAAAAAAAACAACCACAAAACCAAACCAAAACCAAACAACAAAAACTTGACAGTTGTTAGGCCTGATCTGGAGCCCAGTGGACATTAGCAGGAGCCTTGCTCAAACACAGACCAGAGGATTTCTAAAGAATTCACTGTTCCTGAAGTTTCTCTGATTTTTGTGAAGTATTATCATTCCTGTTCCACCAGTGGGAAAATTACAGAAAACAGCAGTGAAGTAACTTGGCCAAGCAGTACCACATAAATGAGTCACCAGCTGAACAAAGGGTCCCCAAGTCCCAGCTCCCTAATCACAGGTAAAAGTTAAGGAAAACAATTTGCATGGCTCCTTCCTTCCATCCCAAGAAATAACAGTATTTAATATCAGTTTTTAGGAGAACACGGTATCAATCATTGTGTGGGAGATGCTGCTTTTCTGAGTCATACCTTGCAAATCATAATAGCAGTTTTCATGGACGGATATGAAATAATTAGGCATCAATATTTATCTGCATAAAGATAATAAATATTAAATTTATAAGGTAATAAACAATGTCTTTACAAACACACTCATCACAATCCTGCTTTTTAAAAATTATATTAGTACGATATTCTTAGAAAAGTTGTATGGACCCTCAAAGACAAACCATGTCAAGGTTACTGCACAGTTTGAAGTTTTTTAAGAGACATTAAACTACACAATAATTTTAAATTCAACAGAGTTATTGACTGAGATATACTGATGAAGATAGAAATTTAGAAAAAATTTAAACAGATTTCATTTTTACATGAATGCACCTCAAATGAACTCTGTTAAAAATTTAGGATGAGTAGGTAAAGCAATTCTAAACTTTAAAATATAAACATTCTGCAGTGATGCTCTTGACATTACAGAGCATTTCCACAAATTGCATACAAAATATTTCATGTAACCCATCCATACATTAATGGCTTCAGACATCTAATATATATGATACACACTGTAATTTCCCCTGCAGCTTCTATTCCTCTTGATGATTTGCAGGGTAACAGTTAATTTTAATGAACAAATAAAACAAACAAACAAATAAAAACAAAATCCCAAACAACCAACCAAAAAAACCCAAACAAAAGCCCCATGTCTTTTGACATAGATATTATTTCATGGGCTCCTCTAGGGTTGTTCTTCATGCACACCAATATGAACAAAGCCAGAGCTGAATATTCAATATGGTGCGGTTCAAACACCTGCATATTTACACTCAAGCTGGCAAACAATCATTCAGATGACTAAGATGGAATAAATAATTTCCTTCAAACTCTACTCATTTTTTTTTACTTCCTTCAAGACACTTTGAAATTTTAACTGTAAAACTGCATCAAAACATATCCACTTCTGAGTTTTGATTCATATTCTGTAGAACCCAATCAAGTCTTTTCTATGGGTTTTGAAAACCACTCAGTGATTCTTGTTAAGTTGAATACTTGCACTAAATATTAAAAAAAAAAGTGTCTGAGTTCTCTTTTCTTCATTAGTTTCTATAGTCACAACTCCTTTTTCCTTATTATTACAGTTTATAAAAATTTTTGTTAAAATAAGCAAAGTACAACAAATTAACTTTCCCCCCTTCATTTATAAACTATGATCTCTTGTAACAAATCATTTATACTGACTGACTTATACTGACTGCAGATGTTTTTACCCTAATACAGTCTTATCAGAGTTTTATAATGAACTATAGCTAGAAGCAATCATTCTAACAATTGAGGGCAGCCACACTGGGATTATGGAACACTTTCACAATTATACAGTCATGATAGTGGTAATATGACCTCAAAGCAATTTAAAACTAGGATAGCTAGCAACAGTTAGCTCACTGAAACTGTTCCCTACTTTTACCAGTGCAAAAAAAAAAAAAAATTAAAAAATTAAATCCAGTATGAACTTTTGTTTTAACAATAACAAGAAATAAGATAGGAAATTGGAATGTGATGTAAGAAATTAATATGCTGACATCAGAAACCAATAGTCTTCCAAAGTCTCAAAAAAAAAAGGGCTTCAAAAGCCTTAACTTGTACAGTGTTCTGGCAGTAGATAGCAGCATGATCATAAAATAGATCTATGCATAGAAATCATGAAGAAATAAAAAAATATCACAAGGTTTAATATTTGATCCTGCCAGATGCTGAACTCTCTGGCCCTGACCCAGCAAACCATTTAAACATGTGGTTAGAAGTCAGCATGCACATTGCCCCATTGAAGCAAAGGAGGTTATTCAAAGTTTGAGCGCAGTTAAGTGCTTTGAACGATTGGGTCATTAAAGTACCAACCACTTACCGCCAGAGTATAAGGCTAAATTACCGCTATGAACAGGTTGTTGCATAGCTGTCCATTATGAGGCTTACATAGTGCTCTTTGAAGCGTGCTTTGAAGTGTTTCTTCACCGCTGGATAAGAATAAAAACCATAAAACGCGGGTCTATCTGGGCAGGAATTTCCTACATTCCCATCAATTCACTTTCACATGCCAAGCCAAGCTATATTGATACCCAGCTATAAGCATCACTTAGGGAAATAGAAAGCACTAACATTGATAATGGCAATTATATATTGCCACCTGTCTCCCACCACACATACACACTCCATTAGAGCCAACTTCCTTCTGTTGCAGGGCTAGCATTACATCATAACTCGCAATGAAAAGGGGAAAGTCATGCCAATAGAAAACACTACTTGTCATATTCAACATTGCCTGAAGTTTCTAAAATGCTGCTTGATGCTGAGTACTCACTACCTGGTAAAACCGGTGTTGTCAAAAAGAAGACCTGTGCCCTCCTAGTAGTAAGTAGAACTTGCAATTTTATCCCAAAGCCTGGAACAAGACTAGATATAAAAGTGCTTTTGTAGCCTTTATTCTGACATTTTTGACAATGTGTGTTCACTAAAACATACATCCTGGAGAAAGCCAAAGCAGGTTTGTTGTGCTAGTGGACTCAGAAGAAACAAATTCCTCATCTCAGCACTGGAAGTAAAATCCCTTTCCTTAACTTTGGTGTCTTCTTCAAATGTGATGTAACAGGTTTGAGAGAAGTAGGAATAGACTCTTGTAACTTTAATTAAGGATTTCTATACTTACAATACTAACAATATACACGTATTCTATTCAGATCTCAACATATGATTCCACTGTCATTGGATTGGGTTTTTGGGTGGTTGCTGGGCATTTCTGTGCTCAGGGAGTCTTAGTTCTTTGCCTTTGTCGAAGAACAATTTCAGTTTAGTTCTTACCATTTAGAGGGAAAATATCCACATACAGAAAAAAGTCCTGTGACTACTTTCTTCATTCTTATTTTTCTCTCAGCCTGCCACCCTGCCACCCTTATTCTGCCACCCTGCCTCTTTATTTCCTCACATTAGTGTACCATCTTAATTCAAACCCAGTGCCAAGGCCATATGAGGGATTAAGAGCTACCTCGTGTTCTCAGGAGGAGAACCTGGTGCTCAGGTGTCACAGTTATTTTGTGTAGAAATACTAATCTGTGCAACAACTTTTACACTTTCTTAGACACAGTTAGGCCTGTGTCTTGAAACATTTGCAGTTGTAGACTAGAAATGTTCCTGTAAGGGAGCAGAAACACCTCCCTTGCCATAGGACTTTCTAAGAATGCTAGAATTACAGAGAGCAGAAGAAGCATTTGATCAGTGCTATGAAATGTAAAGTTCACGTTTATCAAATACTCAGACCCTAAGTTGGGACTATTCCTGAAATGGTTAAACACCTCACCACTTCAGTGCTAAATGCCGCTGACTGACTCTCTTTCCAGCATTTTTAGCTGGACAAGCGTCTTGTTATTCTCATATCTGTTAGCCCTGATTTAACCTTGTCCAATTTTGTTGAAGGCAAAAAAACCCCAAACCATGGTACCCTTATACAGTCGCTCAAAATCAGTCCAACTATTGCAACTGTCAGGTTCTGTCAGTAGGAAGTTAGGCAGTGTCAAACTGTATTTGAATCCTGTGTTCAAAAAAAAGCAGAAAATATGAGACAAACTTACTTCTTTTAGGTTATCTGCTGGAAACTCCTTATGTGATGCAAGGATGGGTTCACATTTGGGTTGGTTGGACATTAGAAATGTTTTCTTTCCTTCCTTTATTTTTTGTCCAAGTGCATACTTTATAGAAGAAAGTGTTCTTGGAAGATGTGGGACTACCGTACAGGGTCTTGGGTTACAACTCAGATTGCTCTGTTTGGCTATGGCTTGTCTCCATGCTCTACAAAACTCAATATAAATGGCAAAAACAGACACAGTTGAAAGTACATGAGGAGGAAGTAAATAGATTTGACCTCCACATATGCAACTAATAGCTGACTTTCAGGTGACGGGGATATGGGAGAGATGGGACAACCTGATGCAAAGCAGACCTGAGTAGATTGGTAAAATACCAGCTGACATTCCCCTCGTGACGTATGGAATTTGTGAACATTTTCCATCCATAAACTTAAAAAAGATGCATAAATCCAGAACCTCATTTTCCCAGTGAAGTACAGAACATTAATGACTGGCCAGGGAACACGTAGCAGGTTAATGATGACACTATTGATCCAAGTCTTTCCTTCATTCTATCCACTGGATTACAGAGGTGTTTCTCAGACTTTCCTTTTGGATCATTCTTTGATTGGAACCTCTGCTCCTTCAATACATTTCACCTTACAAACTAGCACAAAGTTATATGCACAGATTGATACAAGCATTATCAAGATCAAAACTTACACAACCATCAGTTTTGCATGGTGAATATGCCATATGGATTACCAACTTTATGCTATTATTAAAAACATTACTGCATACTAAACATGTTTAGCTTGCTAAAATTGGATTACCAGTAAATTTTGTCAAAAATAACTCCCCAGTGATATACAGGAAACTTCCAGCTCTAGCATCCAAGGGGTAGCATTTCATGAGCAAAGACAGCAGGAGGAAGACGGACTGCAATCCAGACTCTATGAGGCTAGTGGTAATGCTGCTATTGATGGTATCGGGCTAGAACTTCAACTTTTGAATAGCCTTGAGGGAGAGAGGCAAATAGAAGAGCGGAGTGAGACAACCCCATCTGGACTGACCTGGTCTCAATAGTGCAGTTAGGCGCAGGGTAACTAAAGATACAGATATAAAACCTCTGCAAAGTTGAAACTTGGGGGCAAGTTTTAAAACAGCAGAACTCCTTTATCTTAGAGACGGTACATGTGAACTGAGCATACAGATGATAGCACTTACTGTTGCCTTGAAAACCGTGGAGATTGGAGGAAAAAGCTCTACAGCACCATAAGTCGGTTTAGAGGTAAAACCAGTTTCCTCTCTTCCTCAGTCTATATCAGTAAAGCAAAGAGCGCCTACCCTTAATTAGTCAGATATGAAAAAGCTAAACTGAGGAATGAGTCCTCATTTTGAGATGACCTATAGGTCAGGTTTCAAACTTAACCATTTTAACATTTAAAAATAGAGTTCATCCTACAGATAGACTGAGTCACTTCTTCACCTCAGTCAAACCTGGCATCAATTAAGCATTGTTTGAATGTGATCAATGGACTGAGAGAGATGAGGGCTCTCCTTTCACCTTTTACTCACCTTCATCAGTCAGGAGAAAAGAGAAGGGCAGATCTATACACTGCTCATCAATGCAATTCACTTTGCTTGTACTTTTATTTTGGAAACACTAGGCAGTAAGTAATAAAAATCTGTTCTAAACTAAATGGTTTGGATCTCATATCTCAGAATCAAAGCTGAAATGTTCTTTGGTCTAACCGATGCTTTAAATTATTTTAATGACCTTCATTTTATATTTTAACTCCTTCAACCAATCGCAATTGTTCTAAATTTCAACTCTGCCATTCAGTTATCACATGAGCCGCATAAAACTCTCCTAGTTTCTTGCTCTGATGGGATCTGCACATTTGCAATTCTGCTTCCCAGTGCACTTGTGTCTGTGTCTTCAAAACCACCTCTTCCAGTAAAACTAAATTATTTGGTTGTTCCCAGAAAATGAACACAAAGGGGACATAAAAAGATCAAGATGAGTTTATTTAAGATTTGGATGAACATCCATGGAACACTCTTGGCATTATATGCCCAGCTCTTTTTAACACTGTGATGGTATAGCATTTAGGTGCCTAAGTTAACCATGTTCCCTCAGCATCTTCCTCCAGGATGAGATAACGGATAGGTTGTATAACACAAGTGTGTTGCACCCACCCCACACACTTACTGTAAACTCAGACCCTGCTTAACTTCCTGGAAAGTGAAGAATTAAAGGAGAAAGTTGTTCAAAGCATTACAATGTGCAATTTCAATGCAAGGCATGATGGAAGTAGCTGTGAGAGAGGATATTACTTCATTATAAACCTAAATCAGATGCCCAAAGATTTCTATCATCTCCAGAGACCATTCCATCAGGTTCTACAAGAGGTTTTCCAGTGGAAGAAAAAGTCCCTTCAGGCTTCAGAAAGTTGTATGGCTTTTTTAACAGTTTCTAATGAAATCCCATATTATTGCTTCTCCCCTGGGAGACTTAAAAAGTCACGTAAACTTCACAGAGCCCACATGCTCAGAAACTTCAACCAAAAGACCACTAAGGAAATAAATTGCAGTTCTCCAATTAGCATTTGACATTCTTTACTGTTTTTTGGTGTGGTGAATTTGTCTTTCTTCTAAACCATGCTGATAAATTAAATGAGTTACAAAACACAGCATTATTTAATGTTTTAAGGCACACTGAAATCAAACACTTCACTGTGGGATTTGCTTTCTGCATAATATTTGGAGGAAATATGAAACAAACGTAGCAGTTTCAAACATGTTAAAGGGGCTAATGTGCACATGAATATTTTCTCCAAGCTCCTTATTGTGTATTCACAGCTACTGCCAAACACAACAACAGAGACGGGGTATTAGGATATGAAATGGGAAGTGGTCAGATTTTCAAAGTGAGCTGGTGGGTGCCGAACACTTTTGAAAATCTGGCCCCTGACTCTTTGGTGTCATTCCAGAAAGAAATATCTCCATACTGGCAGCTGTCCAACCAGCTTTGGAAATCATTTTGCACAGTTATTTCAGTAAAGCATAAAAGCCAATCCCTAGCTTTCTCTGCCTGATTAAGCACTGTCACCAATCACTATGCAGCTCTAAGGTACGCATGAAATATTCCTAGATAAATCCTCCCTCTCCAGAGAAATGTGTTTCCTGTACAACTGTAAATCCAGGTTCTGTGTTGAAACTAATCCAGTTTGGCAGTGCTATGGCCCTAGAAAAGTTTCCTTGGAAATGACAAACTTATGCAAAGGCAAAGCCATCCAATCTTTTCATGCCACTATATTATATTAAAACCACCTGGTTTATTTATACAATGACTTAAAGATTAGGGTCCTAGAAATAATAATACATAAACTTCATAGCAAAAAATATACATATTATAATTCATCCTTCTATGATATATAGAAATTATGTATATTTGTGTGTGGACATATATATAAATATATGGATCGTACTTACGTTTAGGGCACTTGTGTATGGACACGTGTATCTCCATACACACAGTATATATTTCTATATCTTTCTAGGTGCCATGTGTGTATACATAAAGACACATAAATATACACACAGGAACATATTTACACTCTGTGAGTAGACATGTACTTTGCAGAATCTGCACACAAGAAGCTGGAGTCCTTCACTGGCTGTGAGCATCAAAGGGGTCAGTGACCACCTGCATCAGTGTCCACGGAAAGAGAACTAATGTCATCGCTGTGGGCACAGGACTGGCTTGATGCATCTTCCTTTGTGAAGAACTAAATTTGCCGGGCAGTGGCACCCTGCCACGCAGGGCTTGTTGCATGGTCCAATCTCGTTCCAGTTGTCACAGGTTTTAACACATCCTGGACCACAGGTATCATAAACTGCACCGTGTTTACACTGGGTAGCTGAAAGGCAGTTAAAAGGAACAAAATATGCATATTACACAGAGCCCCACATGGGAAGTTCCTTATCTGTTTGCCCGATTTCTACTGTAAATATCAAAAAAGCATGTTTTGGTACGGTGATTATGTAGAGGTAAAAACTATTTGTAAAAAGATTTCACCATATTACATCCCAAATACAAAAGTAGCAAAATTCCTAGTCAAAAAGCCAAAACGTCCACAGCAGTCTTGAACTTTTTGAGAATTTTAACACAGCTGACAGTATCTAAAGCTTTGGCAGTGTTTTTATCTATAAGCAGATCTATGCTTTATATTAAAGAAATAGCATTGCTTATTTATTTATTACAATGCCTTTTATGAAATGTTCTGAAACATTTACAAGGACATTTATTATCAGTGCCACTCCTACTGAAAGAAGGAGAGGAATTCACCAAGTTAGACTTTCTGACCCTAAGATTGTACTTTTTGTATTGCATATTGCAGCAAACCAGATCAATGCTATTAACCCAGTAGCATCATTTCTAAACAAAAAAAAAACAAAGAAAAACAAACAAAGAAACAAACAAAAATTAAAAATCAATTATGCTTTGGGTTATTTTACCAAGGGATCACTGAGAATGAGGATTCTTGCGCTTAATGATTCCAGTAGCTATTCATTAATTTATGTAGCTGACAGTTCAATGCATCTTCAACATAAAAGACCACTGAAGGTTCAGCTAAAAGCACTATAACCTCTCCAGATCAATATTTACACCCTCAACATCTTATATCCTGCCTTTTTAGTACATAGAATAATACATGGTTCGATAGCAAATAAAAGTCTGTTATTCTTTTTAACGGCTGTGCTGATGGCAAAAACAAGTACTGATAAAATAGTTTATAGATGGCAAGGGACTCTCAAGGATCCAGATTCATCTCTTGCTATTTTCAGAGAGGTGATTGCATTATGAAGGTTTTTTCAACTTTGTGAGAGTATGAAGGTCAAGATTTTTTAAAGAACAGTTCTCTTATGGACAGAAAAGGCTGTTTTGTCATGAGGACTGGCCTACAGTGTCATTACAGTACTGCTATTATTCATAAAGAGAAAATAGAAATAAATTGATTAAATATGTATAAGAGTGTATCGAAGAAGATGGAAGTTTTATTGCTAAGGCATCATAAATTTAAGAGGTTCCTTTTCACTATTAACAAAGCATCAGCTTCTTGCAAGTTTTACTGCTTGTGCATTTTATGGAATTCATGCATATCTGAAAAGCAGCTCTGAAGAAGGAATTAAACCAAGAATCCATACACAGTTCTCAGGACACAAAGTTGGAAAAAATGCATAGCACATAGAAAAAGAAAATTATCCTGGAGTTATAGAGAATCAGAAGCTAAATATTGGCTGGATATTAGATATCAGGAAAAAAAAAAAAAAGCTTTCTACCTTTAAGCACCAGAGCAACCTGCCTAAAAACTCTGTGAGACATCTTTAATTGAACATTGCTTTAGAATAGGTTGGAAATAAACATCTTTCAGCAATGTTTAAGATAGGCTTATTCAGCTTGCGGACATAGATCTTTTGAGAACTTCTTTCCAGCTTTACATCTCTATCCTGCTCTTCATGAAAACTTTCATGCCCATGAAAGAAGGAACAAACAAAAGGAATAACTAGAAAGAAATTTAAATGAAACAGGAAATTTAGAAGGTAAAAACATGCAAGCAATAGAATTGAGCATAGAATAAGATGTCAGATTCACAAGAGACTCTATGCTTATGTAGCATGTTAAGAATAGACATTGAATCTCTTTTATCTTAAGGGGCTGTTTACTAGAAGCTTTTCTACTTTCTCTCTGAAAATGAGTTTCCCTTCAAAGGATCTCTAATGGACCAACCAAAACCAGATATTAAACTCCAGTACATGCAGTTTCCATACAAAAAGGTCTACGAGCTTCAGTTTTAAGGCTGCACAGATTTAATCCTCCAAAGCTCTACTGCTGTAATAGCTGGCCCATCATTCCACCTGAGCTCTTTTTGGTTCCTCTGCTGGTGGTTTTGAGGAAAGTTGGCCAAGGTCTCCTTTACACTTCCTCCTCTCTGCCCCAGAGCAAATGAGAACATATCACAGCCTTCCCTCAGCAGCCATGGCATCTGTAAGTACTCCCCAGCTCTGCTCTACCACACATGGATGTGGTATGTCAAAACACCTCCTTTTCCTTCAGATGATGCCATGTAGAAGACATGATGACCTGATTTTTCTGCTGTAGGCAGCCTATAATGGCATTATTAATGTGCTGTCAAGGGAAAAATCAGAAAAATACAATGGCTGCTGTTTAAGTTCCCGGGATGGCTTTTATTGTCGAGTGATTCAGTTGTTAACATGTGTTGTGATTGATCCAGAACATTCCACTTCATCAACAGTTTAAAAAATAAAAATGAAGACATTCTGCAGTAGGCTTCCCAGGGACTGCTGAAATGATTCAGTACCATGTAAACATGGAAAACAGAAGTGATGCCTTTGCACCCGTCTTTTGAGGCAAATTCCTCTCTCAGAGAACCAAGCTCTGTTACTAATAACTTCCTTAATACACTAGGAAAAAAAAAAAAAATCAAAAACCTAACCCCAAAGTACAAAAGCTACTAATAATAGTGTATTTTGCAACATTACCAGTCCCAACAGGATTTTTCCACTCTTCTTCTAGAACATGTGTTTGGCATGACAGATGTGAGCTTCCTCAGACCACTTTCTAAGCTGGTGGGAAAATAGCCAGCCCCAGTCCAGAAGCCATACAGTCACACAAATACAGCACTGTGCCTGAGCTTATAAACCCTGCCTAATAAGGCTATAGTTTTCAGACTAGACCTGGTTTATTCCAGCTACTGTGGCAGTTTCATAGAGGAGGCTTGTCTGGTCTGGTCTGCCTTTGTGGACGTGGTCGTAATTATATAGGAAGAATTCTTATTCCCCAAGGCAAATATGTAACATATATATGTATGTTACAAAATATGTAACATATAACTGCTGAAGGATTCCCTTAGTGGATGATATCCAGTAAATCCAATTCCACGTAAAGTTCTAAACTAATATTCGAACATCAACAATTCTTCCTGCTCCTTCTGTTGGTGTTACACAGTTTGGACTTTACAAGTGTTTTGTAGGACTTTCAAATAGAATGTCACTCATAGTGCTTGGAATTCACATCTCCTTCTAACATAGTAAAAGGCAATAGATCTGGGCACTGACTGGCTGTTGTAGCATGTAAGCACATCAGTGCTACCTCATGTAGTCTGCACTATATTATAGACCTTATCTGATTTTTTTTCATGCATTGGAAGTCATGCCCATGGCAGGGAGTTATTGTCATCTACCATCCTTGAGTCTTCTTCCTCTCAGTGTCCTCAGAAATGTGGTGTTAAATTACTATGGCCCAAGTTCTTTCACCACATCAGTTTACTTAATTGCACTTTATAAACTGCTTGCTTAGCCCTTCTTGGGTTAAAAAAAAAAATCTTTTTTTTCTTTCTCCTTTTCTTTTCAAACCTCTTCCTTCCATTTGTATCTTTTCCTTTAGCTCTTGCATGTATCACTTCCTCTTATTTCTTCTTTCCCTCATGCTAGCTCTCCTGGTTTTCAATTTCTCCTTCACAAATAATATTTCTTCCTGTAACCCATCCCAACAGGTCTCCCTCTCCTCTACATCCTATGGAAACCTACATCCTTTCCCTAACTCTCTCAGTTACCATGTGGATCTCACCAACTCTTTCCTACCCTAGCCATTTTCCTTACTCATTAAATTCTATCTTCACTCCTCCAGTTAAATTAGAGTTGATATTCCCCTTATCAAGCCAACATCATAGAACAGCAAACCTCGAGCAGCAGTATTTTGTGTAAGAATGTAGAGGGGGAGAGAGAGAAGAGCAGGGAACAGGACATGTAATTCAGCCTCCTGAGCATCCTGTTTGACTGGGCCTCCAGACAACACAAGTTTTCTGAAGATTACAAAAATAAGCTAAGAGTACAGCAGGCAGGGTAGAGAAACTGGTAACCACACAAGGTCTGGTTTTAAAACACACAAAAGTAAAATTAAACCTGACTTTACTAATAAGCATACATAATTTTCATGAGAACATAACTCTTGCAAATATCCCACCAGCTATGAAATGTCAAGCAGGAAATGAAATTTCACAGAACGCTAAAGTTTTATTACAGATATATTGTTTCTTACCTAGGAACTTTTACCTGTAATTGGGACACAATAATTATAACTACTAGCTTTGGAGAGAAAAAAATAAGTTAAAGATTAAAATCTTGATGCTGGTCAATGGTGCCATATAGAGTACAGTGGATGCATTTTATTTTAATGTTAACCATATGATTTAACATAGAAGATGGTGCTACTTTTTTGGCATTGAATACTTAAGTAAGTGTTTGAGGGAACTTGACCATACACAGATTATCTATATTTTCTGCTTAACAAGATTTCCCATTTTTTTTTCTGCAACTCTGCACTGAAATTAAAAAACTTGTGTGGATTTAAACACTTCTTTCATTAGCTTTAATGGAAGCTGTGTGTTTAAATTCCTTCATAATGTTCTCTCAAAGACTGTTTTTGCCTCAGAAACTTTTCTTGTCTTTGGTAAGATGCCAGAAAAAATTGTGAAATGAAGCCTCAATTAGTTAAGTCGTGATATGTCAACACTTGTATAAACTCCTTAGGGCAGGGACTGGAGTTTTTATCCTTTTTACAGCATCTGCAACAGTGAAGTCTCAGTCTGAAGTGCTTTGGGGAAAAAAAAAAGTCACAATGCTCGTTTCATGTTCGGCATGGATGTGCTACCAGATCAACAGGTTAAAATGATATGTCATTAGTGCTACACGAGACCACATTCTTGAATAGGGTTTTCACTAAGTGGCACCCTGTTTGGATTGTTCTGTTCCTTTGTATGAAAAAAAAATTAGCCTTTTGGGAACAGTCAATCAAATGTAATTCGCTCTACCACTCACCCATCCCTGATAAAATGCCTTCAACAGAAAAGGAAATTGAAGTTAAGAGAGTAGACCCTGAGCCACTCACAATCACCAAAATGGACCACAGAGTAATAGCTGTTTGACCAGCACTGAGTATCCTCTTCTCAGTGGTTTTTGTTTCCCAACTACTGTTAATTGCTTTACATAAATCTGAATACATTTCCAGGCAAACCGATGCCATTACAGAATGTCCTAAATTAATGAGACCATCGTCGGGAGAAATATTCATCCGCAATATTGCATTTTACTTCAAGTGCCCATTATCACAGGCCAGCGCTTCTCACAGAAACAATTACTCACAGAAACAATTACTCACAATTACTTGCAATTAATGCAGTCCTAATCACAGGGGGATTAGGAAACTAATTATTAGGAAATTAACACAGGTTTGTGTTTTTATATTCTCATTAAATACACTCTCTCTTCTTCCCTTGTTGAACCTCCTGCAATCATATATGCATGTTGTCTCTGGAAATATAACTGTGTCTTGACAGGAGGTCAAAGGAGTTTAAACATTATCTGTAATCAAGGGTTTACATATCCTGAAAGGAAAACTTCCAAACTGGTGCAATACCAGTCCTTTCTAGATGGTTCATTTTTGATCTCCCTCCATCAGTAAAAGGATAGTTAGCCTGCACACTGGCTTACAAACAGGCAGTCCCAAAATGCTTACCTGCACAGTTCTGCTCTGGCACCCACTGGACTTTCAGGCCTTCCCTCTGACAGGCTCGGGCATATGCCAGGAACGACTCACAGTAGCAGTTTTTATGGACCGGACACTCGCACATATCTGTCACACAGGACCTGCAGAACAAAGCCCCAAAACAAATAATCAAGGAATGCTTTGGCAGATATCTGCCTGAGGTTTGGAGTTGTTTACTTTCCAGTCACATGGCCTTCAATGCTACAGCAACTTCTGCTAAATGGTAAGAAAGTTAAAAGCATCCCTGCTGTTACATCCCAAGCACTCATCCCTCTTTTTTGATGTGCTACTCTGATGCAGAGAAGTCTCAAAAGTACCAGGGAACCACAGAGAAGCAGGAAGGTGAGGAGATGCAAAAAACATCAGGCAGAGAGGACAGAGAACATAGTGCGAGCAGGAAAACTCCATTTTTACAATGATTTTGTGTCAACATAAAATAAAAAAATTCTTTATTCTCTAGAAAGTAATAATTTAATAATTTTACCAATGATGATACTAGTGGTATTAAGTGTATGACTTCTATATGTAATAAGTACATGCCCCCCATGCAAGGATGGGTTCCAGGTTACTTCCAGACTCTCCCTGCCATGAAGGCCCCCGAATAATATGCCTTTTTTCTCATCAGTGTCATTACTAAGTGACAGACTTTAAGAGACTCCAAAGGAGCAGGGGTGATGCAGCATAACTGAGCAGTTTCATGCCAGCAAATCCCCCAGGCACTTACTAATACCACCCACCCTCTTCTTCCATTGCATCCTTATATGGAATCACCACAAAACACGACAGGGAGCAAAGCTGCTAACATGGCCCTACGTGAAACTGCTACCGTGTATGTCACCACTATATTTCAAGTTAGCTCGTCTAGAACATGTGCCCATTTGGCACAGACCTAAAATGTAACTGGCGGGTTTGCAGTCAGCGGTTTCTACACATGCAAAATGCTCAGACGCTTCTGCAGATGCAGCAATGCAAATTCAGAAATGCTGACTATCTACTGCTCCAAGCAGAAATCATTCAAAGGCAAGGTACAGGGGAGACATAGTTTGAAAATCGTGCCCTCAGTTCATCTGCTTTCCACTGAGGGTGCTCTATGTCTGAACTTTGGGTGTCAGTGGGCAAGGCTCCTGCTCCATTCATGTTCAGGGACTTTTCCATTCCTGAAAGAACAAGACAACATTTGCGAGAGGCACAAATCCTCCAGAAAGACCAAGGGCTGAAGTAAAAAATGAACTCTTCATGCTAAATGCTCTTTCTGTGGACCATAATTTAATTGTCTATAGGAGAAGGATAGATATCATCTTAAATTCCCCAGAAAATTTCTCCATAGCTGAAAAGGTAACAACTTGGAAAAGATGCAATCACCTCGGTCAAAGTAGTCAGGAGCCCTAATGGCCATGTAATGCTCTAGAGTCATTTGGAACCCTTTATTCAAAACTAGGAAAGAGGATTAGTGGTCCCTAGAACACAGACAAACCTATGTCTGCATATCCAACAGTACCCCTTAAAGAGGAGCATTTCCCCTTGCTAAAGTCACTGGATAGTTCAGCGACTATTCATTTGGTTAAACCTGGCAGTTCTGCTTGACATTTTCATGAGCTTTTAACAATTTTACTCTCAGTGGACCCTCAACATTAAATTATCTAAAAATTCATGTAGACAGATGAGTAACATGAGTGCTAAAAGGTTACTTGTCCTGTTTTTACTGATATATATGTGCTGTGAATAAACAGAATTGCTTTGGATCAAATATATAACATGCACATATTTACAAACCAGTTGCACAGACTCAATGCACCAGGTCAGGAGAGCTCCAGGCTCCCCATAAATCACCCAATCTTTTTAACTGTTAAGGTGTTCGTGGCAAAGCTAGCACTCACCCTGACAAAGCCTAGGCGTGGTCTGGGGGATTAGGGAAGGGAAGGCACTGTTTCCAGTCTGTAGGAGGGCAGCCATGCTCTTTGAGAGTGCAGAGAGGTTAGTCCCCTATATATACACGTGAACAACACTGTGCCATTAACCCTTGGCACTGCAATGGCCGTGGACATCCAGGCTCCAGAGTGAAACATCTGGGTTTGGCTGGGATCAGCACTGTTTGCTAGAGTTCAGCACGGGTGTCCACTAAGGGAGGTAGCATGCCATGTGCAACACAAACCATCTGCTGATTCATTACATACCTAATTGCTTGTGTAATTTTTATTTTCCTGAAATGTTTAACCCTGGTGACAGCTGCTGGACTCGAGCCCTAGGCTTGGCTGAGGAGCAATCATTAGATTGCAGCAGTTTTATTAATGAATTACAATTGCTAATTATTGTAAGGTTAATCAAATAATTAACTAATGTTAAATCAAAAATTAGAGTAAAGAAACCTATATCCACAGCCTAATGCTAGTTTAATGCATTAATATTAATTGCAGTTAGATGGATTGACAGATGGGGGAGACCAGTCCTTTTAAATTGCTTCTAAAATCAACAGGAGCAGGCATCTGCTTTATTTGATAGATGCTGTGAGAGTCAAAGAGCAGTTCTGGGAAAGGACATGGAAAAAAAGATGCCTGTCCTCTGAGGGCTGCCTATGAGGGGGACTTGCCGATGGCCCATGGGCAAGCTTTGACTTTGGGTCTGTATTCTTATCAAAGCATATTTACTTCTTACACTTAATTACATTTCTCACAGTTACTATTGTTACAGTTGTGTTAAAGGACTATTAAAGGATGATACACTAGCTAAATTTAATCACTTCCCCTCGGAAAAATGGGTATGCCCATAGCTTTTAACTTTTTACCCTCTCCAGTGACATACTTCAAAAATTCTTCTCTGCTGCCCCAGATTCTGATTTCTCATCATTCCTCCTTAGAATCTGATAAACAGATTTGGTGACACTAACTGCATGTGCCAGAAGCTTATCTCCACTCTAACCTGACTGGACTGTTCAAATAACAGAAAAATATGCTTTACTAAAACTTTGAAATTATGCCAATAATGAGGGTGTTACTGCACAGTAACAGAGACTTTGGGTCTTACAAGGTGTTGTGACTCTTTACCAAGAACAAAACATTTGCTTAAATGAAGCAAAAATATATTAGAAGCTTAAACATCAAAAGATTATAGTCATATAGAAGTAATCCCATGAAAAGACTGCAGTGCACATTACTTATAAAATGAAGTTATTTTACAAGCTATGAAAATACACACACAGGCAGCCTTAGTTCTGCCCTCAGTGAAATCACAGAATAACACAGAGACGCAATGATGTTGTGGTCCAAAAGAAAACTACATTTATTTTAAGGACATATTTACATTTCTAAAAAATACTTGTGCGTGATAGCGCACTTTATCTGGAATCCCTGCTCTGCATAAGCACCGGAGCACAGCCAACCTCACAGTCCTTGACTGGTACCAAGTGCCTCACTGTGATTCCTTTTGAAGCCGTGTGTGCTGCCTGCAGGGTGTGTGTCAGAGATGGCTCTAATTGGGTGTGTATAATCACAAACTGTTGCAAGGGGAAATCCATGAAAGTGAAGGCATCCGGCAGCTGTGGGACACACCCTTGAAGGAGACAAACACACACTCTGCTACCACATCTTCAAAGCAAACTGGATGAGTACACTCCTTCAGCAACAGCCCTTTTTCACATTAAACCATGGAAAGTCTCCAAGTCCCACAAAGGGCAAAGAACAGAGTCCTATGCTACATGCAGTATTTAAAAGAAGAGGAAAAGATCACAGCAATGAAGCCTACAGCCTTAGTCTGTGCCATGCAGAATTGAAATTGCAGATGTTCACTTGCTGAACAATAGCAGTTCCTTTTCCTTTGCAATAGACACAAATACAAAACCAGAACCATCCGTTTTAGGAGAGGCTTTTTCATTTTGCATTTTTCTACCCACCCTTTCACAACAGGAGTGCGTTACAGTGCATTTTGCAAACACTTTAGTACCCAGAGTGGCTCTACACAGATGGAAAACACTAATATCTTCCTCTTGCCATCAGCAGATCTCAACCAACTTCACAAAAGCAATGAGAAATAGTGCATCACTACATACGTTTTATGTACATGAAGAGACATCAGGTGGTGGAGGGGTTTGTTCTCTATACTTGGGATAAACTGTACACTTGAAAACTTTAAAGCCTGAAGAGTCATCTGCCTAGGGAGGAAGATTAATTTCCAGCCCCGCCATCCTGTGAGATATGACTTCTTGGGATAACTTCTTGTTATCTCTGCCAAATCAGTTTTATTACAAGCTTGGCCCAACTCCTTTATAGGAAAAACTAAAGCCTCTGTCAGTAGTTACGTTGTTACAAGAAAGTTTGTTTGGGCTCATTTTTTGATAAAGCTTCAATGAGTTGCCATTATTTATGGCCCCAGACAGAAAAGTCATTTCACAAAGTAAGAAGATGAGAAGACAAGCCATATTCCAATGTATAATGGAAAGTCTCATGCTGTTGCTATCACAAGCTCTCTCTTGTCTGTATGTGCATGATCAACCTTATTTAAGTATTGAAGTGTAGGATGTAGAGCTGGAGACTTTTTATGGCTTTAAGGCTTGAGATCAAAGGTTTGAAATCATTCTCTCTTTCTCCAGAGTTTACTAATATTAATGCAAAAGCAGCAAATAACTCACAAGGAAGGTAATTTTGGAGGCTGCTGAAAACACAGAAACCCTTACATCTATTGAGTATTCATTCAAAGCACTTGCCTGGGGAAAAGACTGCTTCATGCAGCAAAGTCAGGAATTTCTGAGGATCATTTCTTCCAAGACCAGGCAACTATAGTTGTCCTCCATCTGTGCTTTCCCCCACACATCATAACAATGGTAACATTGCCTTAAATTGGGGATCTGATAAAGGCACCCATAATGAAATCAAATCATCAGTTCCCCAACTATTTTTTCTGGGAAGTGCGAAAGTGCCCAGAAAAACTGGCATGCAGGATATGTGCGCTTTGTACTGGAGACTCCCCCTTGCTGAAGAACTCCCACACTGCTGAACTGGCTCCAAAAAAATCCCTAAAAGTGTGGGAGCAGAAAGGGAACTCACAGTTCATCTTCGGTGAGCAGCGTATAGCAAATCTACTGCAGGCATATCCTTTCCGTGGGGAAATCTCATTCCTGTAAAGAAAGCACTGGCCATAAAGCTTGAGAATATGACTGTTGTTTTTGGCAGATTGCAGAGGAGGAGTTTGCAGTAGTAGGCATTTGAAGCACGCACTAGAATTTCATCCTGATTCCTGACTTTCATGCAACTTTGAGTCAACCATGGACTGTATTGCCACACTAAGCCAAGCAGAGAGAAGTTATAAAATACACAATTCCATCAAAGGGTAAGAGCTGCATATGATCTAAGGTTTCTAGGGTATAGTAGTCATGTTACACACACATTGAAGAGTCCTAATTTAACTCTGAGTGCCATTGTTCCCGGTCCAGATATAGACTTGGCACTCAGATAATTAAACAGCATCCCACAAGATATCCACATCCATTCCTTCCTTGCCAAGGCATCCTTCCAAAGCAGTTATTTAGAGGAGTTCAGTTGGGAAAAGGATGCTTTAAATTCAAGTAGTAATTACTGTTCATAATTTCCAACACAGCAGAGACATACTGCAAATTCAATTTCATTTCTTTGGACATCCATCTTCTTAAAATCAGAATCCATACTTCCCTCACAAAGAGTAAGCAAAAATGGTATTTTCAAGACACCGAATAAATGGAGGTCCATGTAGACCTCTGGAAAAATCATAGTGTGCTGTGCAATATCACCACAAGCCTATACTGCGTGCTGCTAAAAATATTATCCAAAAGCCCTTGGATAAAGCCAAATAGAGTGTTCTGTGTGTATTTTTAACCTGGCGTGCTGTGCCAGGATTGTGTTTCATTGCCTTAACCAACATTACCCACAAGAATATGGCAAAATTAACAATGAAACATTCTGGAAAATTTTCTAAAACCATATAAAATACAAAATTCTCAGGACAGCACTACCCTGACACCTATTTATAATCTCTCTGAATACGTAGTACAAGTGGTAAAGGCATTTAAAAGGAGGAAGAACCATAGAACAAAACAGCACAGGAACCTTCCCTCCTTCTTTCTTCAGGATAATTCTCTCACTAATGTGTGAAGTATCTTGTGCTTGGATCCTTACAGGTGTCTGTGGCTTTAATTGTACTTTCTGGTCCTGAGAATGGAAAGGCTGGCTAAAATCCCTCCATGGGGAAATAGCTGAACCATGACTACGGAAGACAATGAGGTCCCGTGCCGGACTCCAAGAAGCATCTGGTATGACTCAGAGTATTTCCTAGTGCTGAAAGTTACAGTACAGTTGAGCAGCTGACTTGCCACCTTTAGAAAGACTGGACTCTTGCTCAAAAAACTCCAACAGAATATGGAAATGTCACCCACAGCCCCGGAAGAGCTGATCCCTTGCACTCCCACTCACTTTCACAAAGTGGAAGAGATTTTTCACCTCTTCTTCCTCTGTTTCAGTTGTTCTGTGCCACACAGAGTTTCACCCGCATTGTGCAGCCATGGCATTTGAAATAAATAGTCCTGGCATTTGAAATAAATATCTGTATGCAGGAGAACTCAAGTGGTTAGAATTCATATGTAGCATACACCTTGAAGTGAAATAGTTAAAAAACCACTCTGTGCACAACACATATGACTCTAGAATTATTGGAATAAAGAGGAAATACAGCATAAGTTTCTTAACCCATTTAAAACAAGTGCCCAATATCACACTGAAATGTATTCATAAAAAATGCTTTCACTTTACTTGCTTACTGGGGTGGTATATACACAATTTGTTCCACCCTCTTTGATGAGATTACTGCAAAATATCTGCCTGTACGTTTTTATGATCTGTGGTTTGCATATCTAGCTGGAAAATACAAGGACCATAACAACTTTGCTCTAGAACAGACAGAGCTTCCAAATCAATTATAAAGAGGTCATTTGGAATAAAATGTTTGGATCAATAAAAAGATAAGCTAAGCAAATCTAGGAGTGTTACCTGGAATCTGACACTGAAGATTCAAAAGCTAGAACCCAGTTTCTGAAGATATGAGCTTCTTCAGTTAACTAATACCCACAGTCATCCGGTTGCAAATATACATCACATAACAGGCAAAGATAATAGTAGCTGCAATCTAAAGCCATATGATAGGGCTTATCACGCATTAATGCAAAGATTTCTGATGGAAAAAAAAACCTTCTAGATGCTCTATGTGTTTAATGTTCAGAAGAAAGTCACCTCCTATAGGATTTTCTACCAAAGATCCCATCTTTCATAGATTTGGGGGCCTGAGGTCTACAACCCCTGTGCTTATCACTGATTTCCTATGGCCGAATTTACCCACTTTTTGTTTTCAGAATCCCATCATTTATCATAGAATGGCCTGGGTTGGAGGCAACTTTAAAGATCATCTAGTTCCAACCTGCCTGTCATGGGCAGGGCAAGGACACCTGTCACTAGACCAGGTTGCTCAGAGCCCCATCCAGCCTGGCCTTGAACACTGTCAGGGATGGGGCATGCACAGTTTCTCTGGGCAACCTGTTCCAGCGCCTCAAAACCCTTGCAGTAAAGAACATGTCTTCCTAATATATAATCTAAACCTACCCTCTTTCAGTTTAAAACCAGTCCCCCTTGTTCTGTCTCTGCATACCCTTGTATAAAGTCTCTCTTGTAGACACGCTTCAGGTACTGGACAGTCACAATCAGGACTCCCTAAAGCATTTTCTTCTTCAGGCTGAATAAACCCAATTCTCTCAGCCTTTCCTTATAGAAGAGGTGCTTCATCCCCCCAATCATCTTGGTGGCCCTGCTCTGGACTTGATTCAACAGGTTGATGTCCTTACTGTGCTGAGGACTCAAAACTGGATGCAGTACTCTAGGTGTGGTCTCACAAGAGTGGAGTAGAGGGGTAGAATCACCTCCCTCCCTGGCCACAACTAGAAAAATTCCTAAATTTCAAAATTTCCTGTTTAGAATTTCTTAAGCCAGTAAGAGTTTTTATTACAGATTTTGTTCTGACATAACATAGCAGTATTCAAGTTACTTCGACTGACCACATTGCATGTGTAAATCATGTCTTTCTTACAAGAGGAAAAGAAGTGGAGGATGTCTTAGTGGACCTTCTTAATGTCCATATCAGTAGTCTACATTTCCATTCACTGCCTGCACATGCTTAGCTTAGCTCTTACACTGCTAAAGTGCATTTGCCTTAGACAGGGACACTCCATCACAATGGAATTTTCAGTGTCCTCTGGCATAGTTACCAAGGGAAATCCATCATCGTTTTGATCTTCTGCATTATGTAATTGATATAAAATTTTATCTTTTTCTCCCCGTCTAGACTTGATTTTTAAAGAATACTTCCCCCCAGTCTCCAGTTCTTTAGGCATAATTGGAGACTGAGCTGGCATATCTTATCTAGAGAGAGGAAAAAAACAACCATTTAAATTCAATTTCAAAAAGACAGACATGCTTTAATATCTAACTTTATACATTAAAGTGTTACTTTCAATGAACAGTTAAACTTTGTTATTCTGTTTCATACAGTGCAAATGAACATGGCACAGACTAAATGGTTCTAATACGACTGCATCAACTTTCTTCCTGGTAGACAGAGAGCCCATTAGTGTATTCTGTGTGACAACCCTCATCTGAGAAAAGCCAGAGGTTTTTCATGAGCTTATAAACATCCTAGATAGAGCCTCAAAAACCATTGAGAGGTTTTGAAGTCATGGCCCTACAGAAACATAAACCATGTAGATAAACCAATAGCATATTGTCATAGCCATTAGATAAATATATAAAATAATTCAAGTTTTAAATCTTCCAAAATAAAAATTCAAACCAGATCATCTCCTTCTGTCACTGACAAAATATATTGTGGTCCTGCTATTCTGTCATAAAAATATGTCATATCCAATAACAAGCACAATGAGAACACGAAGCAGGAAATATTTCTGAACTATAAACATAAACTGAAGTTATCTTCAGCTTTTGATGATGATTCAGTGTATATGTTTCCAAGGAGGTCTTGTGATATAATAATAAACAGGCTGGCTAGTTTAGAAACTCACATTCTTAAACTCTGTGGAGCCCACTCCCTGGCTTAATCCATATAAAATTAACTTCAATCAAGCGGTTTTATTCCTCTAGGTGGCTGCAGAGCATTTAAAAAGTTACTGGCTCCAGATGGAAAAAGAAAGAAAGAGAGCAAAGGAAAGCACAGATAGAAGACTGCTACTTAGAAAATAGCTTTCTTCCTCATCTTACTCTCTCTAAAAGCAAGAGCCAAATTTTTGTCTCAGCAAAGTCAGGCTCACTGAGCATGCCGTCTTCCAGCCTGTCACATCCTCATAGTGCATTTCATCTCATGGGTCTCCCTGTTTGCTCCTCATCAAAGTAACTACTGAAAAAGGACTTTGGGAAGAAATGGCACAAGAGACAGCTTACCTGAATTGATAAATTGAAAAAACCACTCTTTCTGATTTTTATGGCTTCCTGTGTGGTCCTGGCCCAGACCCATACAAAGACATAGGCACATAAAGCACGATTTAGGCAGGATTCAAACACATGAATGCAAAACTGTGGTGCTGGCTTGGTTGCCCTGACTCCAGTGAGGTTGACCTTTTCATGCTGGATACTTGGTTCCTGCCTATATATTTCCCAAGGCACCTCTTCTTTTGCTCTGCATGTTCTCAGGACCCCGTGGGCATTGGCAGGCATAAGCCTGACTGGCACCCCAGCAGTGAAGGCCACCAAGGACGGCTGTCTTAAAACAGCGGCAGTGCTGCCGTGGTCTCATTCAAGACTCAAAAGACCAGAGGGAGAGGGTGAGCACAGTGATACAGGATTCAGCCAGGAGGTGGAGACCTGGTTTCTCCTCTCTGGTCGGTTTGACTTAGCCTGCTACTTCACATCCAGAAAGCTTTGGGTAAGATATGTTTTGCATACTTTCTTTAACTTTCCTGAGTGCAAGATCTCAAATGCAAAACACTGTACAGAGCACGAAAACACAGTGGATGAAACGCTGGCTCCAGTAAAACGGATGGGGATTTTCCTGCTGACAACACAGGAGCCAAGACTCAGAACTGTCATCAGCCTCTTTTTCTTTTTTTCAGTTCTGTACTTCCAGGCTTTGAAGAATCCAGACTCTTTCAGGACACAACTGAACATTAAATTCAAGCTTCCTGAATTTAAATGCTATGAATTAAAATTTCATGTACTAGACATAGTGACTCCATGACATATCAGCCTGGCCTGGGAACCATGGAAACCCACATAGATGTTATAAAGCCAGAATGACCTGGCTCAAACTTACCTTTCAGTGTGTTGGTTTGCACACAGTCATTTACTTGGCTAGATACAAAGACAATTCAGATGTAAATCAGCAGTCTTTAGTGAGAAATTACAGCAAAAACCTTGAGCAAACTCTCCCTATCACAGAACAATCGTGGTTATTTTTCTTGCTCATCTGCGGGTCATGTCCAATAGCGAAGATGCTAAGATAAACTTCTGGGCTTAGTCTTCTTATCCAAAGTCCTAAACATCTAAATATATCTTTACCTCTTTTTGTTGGCTGGGCAGAGGCTCCAAGGAATAAATCAGTGCCCTATGTTAGCCACCTTGAACATGCTGCCTGGTGGAGCCACAAAGCAATTTGTTCTCTCTCCGTCACTTTTCACTCCATAAAATCTTCCCTGGCCTCCCTACAGAAGCAGTGGAGAGATCTCAGAGCTCTACCAGTTTGTTATGAAGCTTGCTGTCAAACTTGGCAATGGTTGCAAGCTACCATATCCTTTCTCACCAACAAAGTTTGTGGGTAGAAATGTGCCTTTCAGGCTTTGGGAAGAGGGAGGTGGCACAGCTGCAGCAAAGCAGCCCATACAGTATGACTCCTGAAGAATCCCAGCTGATAGGAGAGAGAACTCCCAGAAGGCAACAAAAACGGAAAAGCTGTTGCTGGAGGTTGCGCAGGAGGTTGTGTTCATGTTCTCCATGGGTCCTCTGGAACCAAATGTTTACAGCCCATACCTCTAGGAGACCACTGATTTTCTTCCCTTTGAGGTGAGCATGTGGTACCTCATCAGTAGTTTTTCTGCTCCCGTGGATCTTTCCACAGGTGGGGAGCCTGAGGGCCCAAATGAAAGCATGAGCGGATTAGCTCTGTCAAAACAAAGATCCTGTTTTTGTGCCAGTGAGGAAAAAAAATGAGAGAGTGGGGAAAGCATAAAATACAGTTTATGATATGCAGGAGGAAAATTGCTTTTTAATAGAATCTTTTTTTCAAAGTTTTCCATTAAACTTTGGTCACTTGTAGTGAAAGTTTTGGAATGCAACTCCCTCATCCCCTTAAGGATGGTCTGAGTTTTATTATGTTAGTAAGGAAGCCCAGCTTACTCCTAGCAGAGCTACTGTATGAAACACTTCAATCTCAAGCCAAAGTGGCAGGAGTAAAAGCCTCTCCTGATTGATTTTCAGCCACCATTCTGGGGCCAGTAATTTTTATCATATGCAAAAGAATCTTTTGTTGCCAAGTAATAGTAAATCACAAATGATCACATCATAATGAACTAGATTATACAAATCCAAATGTTAGCCATATGATAACTAGATTTCAAAGGTACATAACCAGAATGAGCAAAGGAATATATCAGAAGAGGGAAGGAGGTATTGGTCATGAAACAGGGCAGATGAACTGATGAGTTATGAGAGAACATTAGAATCTCTTCCTTCTTTCCCTTCCTCTTTTCCCCCTTCCCTCCATGCTCCCCCTCCACTTTCAGTGATACAGGGCATATCAATATTAGAAATAGCTCCACCAGAAGAAGAGGAATAACTGCAGTACCAGCAGTCAGGAAGAAAAAATATGGGGACAAGTAGCAGTACCATAAGTCTATCTCCTTGTAGAAGGCAATGGTGGAGAAGTAAGGTGGAGTAAATCCAGTCACACATATATGTAGCAATTTTTACAGTTCAGAGACACCAGGCAGGCAGAATGAAACCTATGCCTACCAAGATAAACCCAGAGAAAGGATGAGACACTTCATTAAGATCAGAGGGGTTTAAAAAAACCTTGTATGTATCTGCATAAGCCCTATCAGTTCTGTGTATTAAAGGTAGCCATGGTGTCCAGGAACATCATTTAGAAGATTTCATGCACACTAACAAATCATTACACACTTAAAGATCAGGGGAAATGACAAAGTCTCCAAGGTGCAATTCACCCCACAATGTAGCCAGGGTCTAGCCTTTTCAAGGTGTCTTACTTTCAGATCTATTTTCCTGGGTAAAGACTGAGCCTTTTGCTTTGGTTCATGCTGAATTCTGCATAAAATGCTGCAGAAAGTGATATAGAAAGGGACAGGATTTCTCCTTGCTCTCTGAATTTATTTGTCTGAATGCAGTCTGCTTTAAGTGTCTGCCTTCTCACCAAGGCCAGGACTCATTCCTCTAAGTTGCAAGTTTGTGGCTCTTAAAACATGCAGTTGAGAGAGCTCTGTTCTTTAATACATCTCAGAAGAAACACTCCAGTATACTGTACCAAAGCCTATGTCTTCCACGTGAATTTTGTAAGTAAGGTCTATGTTAACCACAACCAGCACCATTCTGTTGTATTTTTCTCTTTGTGTGCACGTGTATATACAGATTTGCTCTTATTCTACTCTTAGGTCAGTAATGCAATTGGCTATGCATTGTACTCCAGGTTAAGCAAAGGTCTCGTTTACTCAGTTGCTTTTGTATTGCACTGGATACCTTGCCTTTTGCTGGAAATACAGAAAAACAAGAGGAATTTAAATTTTAGCATTAGTTCTCTTGCCAAATAGGTTGATGAAATCATATAGCCATGGAGATTTGTGCATGTTCAGCACACTCCATGTGGATGTCAGCTGCACTCAGACCTTACCTCTTTCCACTTATAAGAAAGAATAGCACAGAACATGCACAGAAATGAGAATTTTGTCTTATCTTGAAATCTTTTCAGAGAGATTATATTACTGTGAATGGCAAGCCCAGCAATTCTTAGAGATCTGTTTATGTAACAGTAGCAGTAGCCAAGGAAAGAAGGAATCGAGATGCAACGAAGTTCCTGATCCCATCTGGGCAAAGAGTACAAAGGGAATCATCACGTCTGCATGAAGAGAGTGATGGTGATGGAGTATTAACAGAAGAGGCAGAGTCCCCAGAGTCAAACACTGTGGGAATGAGTAAAAGCCACAGAAGGAAATGGAGGCTAAAGAGAAAGGCCCACAGTAAATATCTGCAGATGCTGTTGTTTGCAGTGGGGGCTGAACCAACAGGGATGTAGTCATACACTCACGTTGCACCTCACCAGTGGAAGAATATTCTTTTCAAGATCAAAAGTCAAGCAGCAATAAAATCCGTGTCAAAAAACATAGGCAGAGGAGGTTGTGCATGCTCACTCATGAACATCTGCACTAAGAAGCCACTTAAGTAACCATGCAACAGCATGGAAGAAACATATGCAGCATGTAGACCACCAGCTGTGCAGCAATAATACTTTGAATATCCAGAGTGCCTTTCATCTGAATACTGCAAAGCATTTTCCAAACAAATTAAGCTTCACAACACCACTGTGAGCTTCTTATTTAATGGTAGGATTATTTCATCCTGCACCAAAATGCCATTGTTGCCAGAATGAAAAGTAACACCTGTTTATCATCTCACAGAAATGCACAATTTTCACGATGGGAAGTGACAAAAATGATGCAGTTAAGTTAAAATGCAGGAAGACTTGAGGTAATCAGAATTAAACATTTAGAAATGGAAATAAGAAAACCATAGTATTAACCTCCCCTTTACTTTTTATGCAGACTATCACATTAAGTTTTATGCTCACATGCTGTTACTCTTTGGTCTTTATTTCCCACTGGGAAAATAGAACTTCCTTGGGTGTATACTTCTAGGAGTGTCTACAGATGTGCTCAGTACAGAAAAGTATCTTTCTGGATTGTGTATGCTCAATAAAATGTATTGCTGTGCATTGCAAATAGCTTTCCTTTGTAGTCCTTCAGATCTGTTTTTATAAGGCATCTTGATGATTATACAACAGCACTGCCTTCCAAGGCAGTATGCCATTTAGTAAGTCCTAAAACAAACTTCTTGCTGTGTGTGCTTTCAACCCCATGGGGTACTCCATGTAAGCAGCATTCTGACCTGGCTCTGCTGAGTTAGTGGGATGTGACTATGTTTCCTAAGAACAAGAAGAAAGGCTGGAGAATATGACACATACCCAATGAAGATAGGAAATATTACAGACACCCCATTATCATTTCCTCTTTCTGCTTCTTAATACACCCACTTTTCAATCCCACTGAAATCTTAGTGGAGGAAGCAGTTTGACAGGGAAGTTATAGCAGTGAAGCAGACTGTTTCTTTATCAAATGAAGTTCAGTACTGGCAGAAAAATGTATGGGACAGGCTGTCCTGACAGCTAGACATACATATATCTTTAAAACTTGAAATTTTGAGGACAGCAAGGAGATTCTGATCTGTGCTTGACACTAGCACCCCAGGATCCTAACCTATGAGTAAGGCTTTTTGATGTTACAGTTAAATAAAAATAGCAGCCAGAACACTAAAATGACTAATTGCATTTCTAAGCAATTGTTAAGGGTGTTTGGATATCAAGCAAACAGCTCTAGCTTTGGCTGAGTATATTTTAAGCGTTTCTACATTCACCATCTCTGAGCTGGTCCCAGCTGCACATGTGGTGGTTAACCTCAGGCCAACTTCTCCCTTCTCTCAAAAAGCTGGTTACAGGAGGACACAGCCTGGCTTGAGAAAAGAAGGCTCTTTCATGGTTAAGATTTTCCAGAAACACTTGATGCTGGTATAACTCTGTTCCTGTTGAAACCCAGGGTAAAATTCTGCTTGTCTGTAATGCCAGGTATGGTTGGCCAGCACCACCTGCTTTTGATGTCTCATCCTACACAACCAGCTCTGAAAAAGTTCTCTCATACCCACAAATTGACTTTTCTTCAGAAAGAGCTGTTTCTTTTCTCCATCGATGCAACCAAACATATGTGCCAAGTAGCTCACTATCCCGCCAGGACTGACTACTTCATTTCAAATAAACCATAAAGTGGCACGAATTACTTGGGGAGAATAAAATGTTCCCTTTCAGTGTGTATGTTCATTAGTTTTTCTCTTGTGTGCCCGTTTTGTCCGTTTGTTTCATATAGGATTTTCCTTAGCCATATTTCAAAATGGTGACTAGAAGGATTAAGTCTTAAAAGAAAAATTCTCATTTTCAATTCTATCACATGTAGGATAAACAGACTATCTACTTTTTGATATGATATTAAGCTGGCCACACAGTCTGACCCATTTAGAAGAACAGTAGTAAAGTTCGAGGGACTTTGAAAGGTTACTGTCCATAGAAGTATCAAGGTTTGCTACCAACATCTATTTCCATTTTGGTTTTTGGATCATAACATTTGAATTGTATTTTGTGTTTCAGTTCATATAAACCCCAGAGCTTGGAGGGTAACACAGCTGAGACCAAAGCTGCACACCAGCTCCAACTCACCAGTTGAAATGATAGAACTGCATTGTTTTCACAAGACAAGGAGAAGAACTGAACTCTCCAATCCCAAATCCAACATCTGTTCCAATTTAGTAACAAACTACACTCATTCTCTATCCCCCATACACATATCCTCACATATGCACAATGGAACACTCAGTTTTAAGAACATTCGCCTCTGGATCTGGATGCATGTTGGGCCATTTCTTGTTTCCAGACCATAAATCAGTCAAGTTTCACTAGAAAGAAAGAAGATTCACAGAGAGCCCCAGGAAAGGATCTCTACCCAACTTTCCTATCCCAAAATCTGGCTCTGCAGTGATACATTATATTTGTTTTCAGCAGTGGAATAATATCACATGTGATCATAGCCTCAACAGTGACAATTTACAAGTCTGTTCCCCCTTACCCTTCTACATCTGGTCCTTCACAGAGCTTGTATCCGTCTTCAGAAATCACACAAAACCCGTGTCTTTTCCCAACTCTGCTTTGAACCCCTATTGTTTTAGAAATATGGTAGCAAGAGGAACAAGAAGAGCTGTGAAGGACAGCAAGGTTGAACTGGGGACACTGAAGCTCATGACTATGTGGCTGGAGTCAGTCCCTCGTGGCCTCGCTGTGGAGCAGCTTATTACAGAAACACAGAATATTCTGAGTTGGAAGGGACCACAAGAATCTTCAAGTCCAACTCTTAAGTGAATGGCCCGTGCAGGGATTGAACCCACAAGTTTGGCATTATTAGCTCTAACCAACTGAGCTAATCTCAAGCAGCACCAAGGAGCTAGGGTTGAAGCATCTTCCAGGTAGGCAGCCAGTCACTTTGAGAGACTTATCAGGAAGACGTGGTGGTCTCACAGTTAACTAACCTCAGGTCCTGACTCAACTGCTTTTGCGGTGATGCCAGATAAAGGAGTCCCCCTGACCCCTTCTTGCCTTAGCAAACCCTCCTTGACTCAGACAGTGCTCTTCTCTTTATATCAAACAGAATCCCAAAGTTGAGGAAATTGGAAAGACATTGCTGATGTGCTCCAAAGACTGAAAAACTGCAAGGTAGGGAGGGAGCCGGTCACAAACAAATACTTTGTGGTTTCACACCATGAACTTCATGAGGGCAATAGCCAACCTACTGCTTGGTGGTTTTTATGCCAGTCAGAAGCTGCAATGGTAGCAGGCAGCCCTGAATGCTTGAGATCAGCAGTTAAAGCCTCACAAGCATTTCACTGTTCCATAGTCTGTTTTCATACTTCATTTTACACACAAGTAAGTGGGCAACTTGGAGCCTCAAAAGTAAATGTATAGCACAAGTCAGTGCACAGTAAAAAATACAGGCCCAAAGCATAACTACATTCATGTGCTACTACAGCACATATTTTTAAAGTCAAAGTAACTTCAAATGCCATCTGTTTCCTGCTAAGCTTGTGCAGCTTGTGTATGTTTTAAATTGAGAAAAATCCTAAATTTTGTACTTACAAAACACTGTCAAGGTAAGAGCCATAGCATTAAAATCTTCTATTTAACAAGAAATCCAGTGAAGTAATGTATTTCCACAGACTATTGATAGCACAAGTGGGGAAAGACTCCAGCATCTTTATATAGCTTCTGTTGAGGATACCATTTTGCAGTTAATTATTTATGTAATTGTCCCATAACAGAGAGAATTCACCATCTCATTTAATCCAATTTGCGTACTGTTCACTGAATGCAAACAGCTTTTAGCCCCAGGCTCAATTCAAACCAGAGGCAGTTGTTAAATTATTTGCATTGATGGTTAGATCTCACATCTGTGTGAATGGAAGAAAGCAATGATGCCACGTCTAAAGTTTGTTCTTAGCAAGTTCAAGGCAATGTGCAGACCAAATCAAGGAACCTCTACTTTCCTCTCTGGGACCTAGTTATAGGAAGGCACAGGAATGGCGACAATTTGGGAAGTGATTTGTCCCACAAAACATGCAATTCATGTCTCCAGCAAGGGGAGAACCTGCCACCATCTCCTAACCTCCCCATCGCTCTGCCTTGCAAGGTGCTTCATTGCTATCGAGCCTTTGCTTCAAAAACATGAGTCAGAGCTCCTCTCTCATTTTTTATTTCTACTTCCAGTACATTCCAGAGGATGAACTAAATGTACAGATCACATTCTGTGATAGTAGATTGATATATAAATCACATTTCTGGGATACACATGCCTCCTAGGGCTTCCTCTGATGCTGCCTGAAGCACTGCAGGCATGTGCTAACTGGCCTTTCCAAATCCCAGCCCTTTACAAGGGGAAGTGTAGCGCACAGTCTGCTGCATCTGACTTCCAAAAGCAATGGGGAATATGCACAAAGGTGGAAGATGCCTGTGCCTCATTGCTATTATCATATTACTTGCCTAGCATTTACCAGATTTTATAGACATATGCTCTCTTGGCCCAAGGTCTTGGCTGCATCATTTTAGATTAATCAGGCCTGAGCTATCCAGGTCAAAAACGGGGTCATAAGGGGTGACATTCAAAACAGAGAGTTTCTCCTGACAACAGAGGCAGCAAGTGCTGTCCCATATTACAATGTGAAACAAAACAGCAGTTTTACAGTAACTTTGTGAAAAATCTATTAAACTGACTGGACTCCATCAGCTGTGATGACAATCCCAGCACAGGGGTTTTTTTCGTGTTTTTTCTGCAGTAGTGACCCAGAGATGTTTTTCTATTCATGAGACAAATAGGGAAATGGCAGGTTAAAGGCTGAAAAGAAGAGCTTGGCTAGGAGCAACACTTCTCCACTGTTATAATTACATATAGTTACTGTTAATATTATTGCAATACCAAACAAAATAGCTCTATGCTTTTATGGGGCAGAAGTCACAGGCCTTATCATTCACTGCATGCAGTTGTACAGCAGACTAGGGTAGGCTTAGAGCACACTTCTTTATTACTCTCAAATAAACATGCAAACCTGCATATATGATTTTCTGGAGTGGCCTCAAGCAAATCATCTCACCTGCAATAAGACAGATGAAAACTGCACTATTTGAATTTGCCCCACAGATTTGACCCACTGATGTAAAGCAGAAGAGAGCTGTAGAAATTGCCATGCCACAGGCTTGCACAGAGAGCATCCCCTGGAGCCAGTAAAACTGGCAATACACGGTCTTAGCTCTCTGCATATCCTGAACCACAAAGGGACAGTCCTTGTAAAGATATCCATTTACACAGCAACAGTCAAAATAAATTTCTCCATTTAGATATCCCCTTCACATTGTCAGTCACACTCATGGTCTTATCTCCAGGGAACTTCCAACAGCTTCATATTCTGGTTGGAGTGCAAATTCCATAAACATGAAGCAAACACCTCTGGCCTCTGGAGCAGCCCTTTTCCCAGAAACCTACATAGGAAAACCCACGGCACTCCGAAAGACCACATGGCAGAATGGAACCTTTGCATTCTAAAACCTTTTATTGTTGTTTCCAACCATCACAGGAATCACACAGCATCTGAGTCAGAAAATGCAGACAGCATAGATCAGCTAAGTGGCAAATACCTCTCACTTCTGAGTACAGTTGAGATCAAGCACCCAGCTGCTGCCCTCAAAATAGACTCCTCTCCAACCCCCAAGTCATAGGGACTCTGAAATGGGGTGTCAACCACACTGCTCCAGCCATCAAACTGAAAAAGGTGGCAAACCTAAACTCTACAACCTGCTTCCTCTACTTGCCTTCCATAAAACACACTCCCCAGCAACACTGCCATAAGCTCAACAGAGAACACCAACCTTAGCAAAGCTGTTGAGTTCAGTGGAGACCTAAACCCAGCAGAACAGACCCCTCCACAGGCACATTTCTTCTCTCTGCCTACTAGTTGGGCAATGAACACAAAGTGAAAACTGCAGGGCTGAGCTAATGGATAAGCTGCCAGGAAATTTCAAACTGCACCAAGCATGACAGTCAATGGAAACCATGACATAAAGTTCAGAAGAAGGTCACTGCTTCAAAATCTCCTTCTAAAGAGAGATTTTGTCATGTTCTTTCCTTTGCAAGCATGCAGCAATAAAGGTAGAGCACCAGAGACAGAGAAGAAGGAGGTATATAAAAGAAAAGCAAAATAACTTTTAAAGTACTTTTTGCCTGGGTGGTTCAGGCACACGTTTTCAGCTTTTGGTACAATGTGTGCATCTGCAGAACTCTTCACTAATGGGCATGGCAGTGATTTAATGGCAGCCCATGTTCTGCACAGCTGAAAATACACCTGCACCATAAGGTCATTGGAGATGGACAGACTCTACAGCTGCACCTGAAAATCAGTTCTCTCTGATTTATGAGGCTTTATCTTGCATACTCAAATATTGAGACTTTGACTGATGTATCACCTGACTGGTTCATATGTCATAAGGACAAAGCTGGTACCAAGCCTCATGCTTTCCATTCACCCAGCTCCAAAACACAGCCACCTCCTGAAGGTTGCAAAAAAATGTTATGTTTACTAAAAATTTCTAAAGATTCAAACTGAAAGACCATGGCCACCTGAAGAAAAGGGATTACTTCCTTGCAACAGTACTCTGGTCTTCTGTGTCTAACTACGCTACAGCTGAGTATATCACTGCACTGCTTACAGCTTTTCTATTTAATATCTTAACAACACATAGAAATATTACATTATAGTGACTGTTCTCCACTAGGATTGAATCACCTTTGTATTAAACAAGGGGAAAAAAAAAAAACAACAAAAAGCTCTGGGTTTTCTGCCAAAAGCTGTGTGCTCTGCTTTGACTAAGGTCCTCTAGGAGCTCTGCACAAGCTAATGCAACTAATTTAAGGTATTCTATCTTATGTAATTTGGATATAGTCTTAGGTTTTTGGAAAGTAAAACAGAAACATGACACCAGTTCAGCCACAGGTGTTTTCCTCTCTCCTTATGTCATGCTTCATGGCAGCTTTCCATATTTAGAGGCTATCGTACATGGAACCCATCTCTTGCAGCAATCCAGAGTCATTCATGTGACTTCCTAGATCAAGCCAGTATAAGAACCATGTGGACTCAGAGTCAGAAAGCAGATTCAGAGATGATCCAAACAACCAGCATGGTTACACTGCTGAGAGAACAGTCAGTCAAGGCCACTTCTAATTCCACTTGATATAAATACATAACCTGCTAACTAGCTGCTAAAGAGTTCTTGATGAGCTGTTAAAATATTTGCCTGTAACTTGCTGTATAGTCCTTAGTAGGGTCCACTTCTCACAAGGTGATCACTTGAAGCTTCTATAAAATACAGAGCAAAAAAATGCCACTTAGTGTTTTCAGAAAAATCAACTCACAATGGAAACGTAGGAAGAGAGACCAGCAGATCTCTCCCTCACATCCACCACATATGCAACTCCAATGTAGAGGATAAAAAATTAAAAGACTTGTGGGTAGGAAATGACAAAGGGCAATTAAAAGTATATAAAACTTTCTCATGGCTTTTCTCTGGTGTTTTCTGCAACACAAATGTCAGAAGATTAATTTGTTTACTATCCGCAGATACAACAATAACCACAATTGCTTCCCAAAGAACATTCAGTACAGCAACACTCCAGGTCCCTCTCTGCAACCAGAGTTTTTCCACAGGGTCCTCTGGGGACTGGCACCAATGAGAACAACCAGTGCATGGTCCTGAAAACACAAGGTGTCCTACCTAGCTCAGAGAGCTAGGCCCACTGCCAACAGGGGAGGAGAAAACCCACTCAATCTGCTAGAAAGAGACCAAAGAGAGACACCATGCAACCACGAGCTAAAGTGCACCTTATGCCACTAAAGGCAAAACTCTTGCTCCTAAATCAGTACTAAACTCATGACACTATTCCTGATTTAAAAATATTATCACTGAAAGAAGACGCATGTTAATGAGATTAACCACAGAGATGTTGGCACATACTGAACTACATGACTGTGTCCTTCCACACATGCATAAAAATTCACACAAGGGTTTTCACCAAAGTCCATCAGAGATGAATAACCCAAGCAGCTGCCTATTGCTGCAGATAAAATTCTTATCACATCACAGTCTGGCCCACCAGCATATTCAAGTAAGAAGGCAAGTGATTCCTTTGGGCTCCTTCCATTTCTGGGGCACATCTTCAATCTCAGTCATTTGCCTGGGTTGTTCTCATTACACTTCTAAGTGACTATCAAAGTAGTCAGAATAGCGGGAGGAAGATCTCCCGGGCATCACAGGAGCTTAGTATGTGTCAGATAAACGTATCAAAGAGGAGATTATTCCTGAACACTAAAAATCCCCTGGAAATATATATGACAGCCCCAAGGCAGTCTGATGCTAGCATCCCTCACCTGGGGCGGTTAGACAAGCAGCTCATATTTTACTCACAGTGAAAAAAATCACACACATTATGGTTCTCTGACACTCTTTAATCTTAACACAGCTGCAAGCTTATTTCAGCAGGGAAACCTTCTGGGTGAATGTGACCTTTGGATAAATCCTTGCATGTTCTCTGTGGTGGTATTTATTGTTACAGTCAGGCTAATGATTCACTTTGTGAACAGCCCTGGGAGGGATCTTTTAACCAGCAGCCCCACAGACTTGTAAACCTGTTCCTCCATCACTATCCCACCTGCAAAAGGTACTGCAAAAGGGAAAAAAAAGGGTCAATGAAAAAAAAAAGTTATTCTTTCACACTTTCATTTGGATTACTGCACAGAAAGACAGTATTTATGTTTACAAGGTATATAAGGGAACAATAAAAGTTTTTAACATTGAGACAACTGGCTTCTGCTAAACCCTGTAAGAAGTTGTAACTATTTTCTCGAAGCACTAGTTACCTGAACATAATGCATTTTCCTAGGACAAGTAAGGCATCACTGAGTTTGCAGAACTTTCCCGCTCAAAGCAGATAGTGGACACTACAATTGAGGAGGACAAAACCAATATAAACCTTGAAAACTAACCTATGTTTCTCTGCCAGCTTTCAGAAATACCATTAATCTTAAGATAAAGCTGGTTTTCTTGCAGTTGACACTCAATATTACAAAAACAGTTTCTGTTCCTATTGCTCACAAACACAGTAATCCTCTCTTGGTGATTCCACACTCAGCTTACAACACAATTCTTTTGGTGAGCCACCAAGAGGCCTGAATTTGGTCTGTGTAATTTGATGGGCTCCAAGCTGCCCAGAAAGGAAGGTGTCAATAACTCCTGGATAAATTACTTCTCTGTATCTAACTGTTGAATGGGCTATTGAGCTTATTCACGAAATACCATCCCATCTAGAGCCCTAAAAGCTGAACTAGGTCCACTCTTGCTACCAACAAAAGATGAATCAAAGACTTGGTTCATGTCAATCTGGAAGACTTTCTCACTTCTGAATGGAAAGCAGACTTCAGAATTTTATTAGTACCTTAAGCCTGAAAATGAAGGATGCTGCCAACCACAAGCCAGCATCTGCAAGAGATTAATTTCTGTGTTCAGATCTTTAGCAATGCATATAATTCAGGCAACAGTCAGGAGTAGGCAAAATTACATATGTCGTGAATGTAGGAATGATAGTCATGTAACATGTCGGTTTATGAGATCAGCCTCTGATCTCTGACTTTCCTGGCTCAAACTCTCTTCTTTCAGGCACCTGATGTTTTCAAAAGATAAAGCTTTTACCAGTAAAGCGTGAGTAGCAGTGGTGACCTGGAATGAGTTCAGATGCATTTTCATGCTTCTCAGGAAGGAGCAGTCCATGTCATAAAAGCCATTAGTTGTTCAGTAATTCAGAGACAGTCAAGGGCTGGACAGATATAGGGATGACACCATGGACTTCAGCAAGCTGTGCTGTCACAATCTGAGCTGGAAACATAACAGTAGGACACCACAAGAAGCTCCTGTTGCTGTTGTTCATATTGTATCTACTCAGCACTGTACCAACCCAACACACAGTTCTCCCTCCCTTAGGCTGCCAATCCAGCATTTTCATGCACTCCACATAACTCCAAAAATTGTATGTCAAAGGGGCATATCCACATATACTGATATATACTGTAATACTAAGTTTTCTAAAGCATTATAATAAATATTACAACAAACTTTAGAGTCTTTCAGAAAGTCAAAGAAACAAGTTCCTATCTTTGAAAAAGGTTATTATGGATGTCTAAACCATGCAACCTTCTGTTGTTAGTCACCATCCAGATTTGGTAGGTCTTAAAGGGAAAAATCAGGCTTACTTTCCCCTCAGTCAGTATCAGTCCTCAAGTTAATAAATCTTAATATTGACCACAACACAGAAACCAGTAAATGTTTAAAATCTTCTTCTGCGTTATAATTATAAACACTGAGGAAATTTGTCAACTCCTCACTTCCTAGTCATATGGAAAAGCTTTTAAACATTCTGCATAGACCACTGTAGACCATCACAGTTATGGAAGTAAAACATATTTCACCAACAATTCTCTGAGCATTTACATGGGATCTTTAACCCTGGCATGACTTTGAACCGAGGCTGCATCTGCTGCAAGGACAGTGAAGATAATAAATAGCATCTTTTTATGTCACAACAGTTATTACTTCCAGTGCCATAGTTAAACTTCCTCTGCCTATATAAAATTTTAACTTCCGTAGATAGAGAATATTGGCAAAAATCCCTGTGGCATTCCATAACTAAAAAGCATTTCTGGCCAAGTACTTTATCATTAAGAGAGAAATATGAACAGCACTGAGAGAGAAAGAGAAATAAAGGAGGAAGGTGAAGAAAATTCTTGGGGCTACAGTGCACAGTTTGCATGCAGCTGATAAAAAGAACCATGCAGCGTGAATTCCTCACCTCAAAAAACAGATGGGAATCCTGGCCAGGGATATGACTGCCTCCCCCATAACTCAGGCTATGGAATAGATTATGTCAAGTCAGGCAGTGGTGTAGATGTCTTGGGAGAAAGCATAGGCTCATGAGAGAAAATCCTGCTAAGGAAGTTTGCTTCCTCATTGCCTCTCTGCCACCATGTCCTGTGTGATCTCACCAGCCATGCAGTATTTACAGTTCACAGATGCCTGTTAATTGTGTTCTTCACCTGCAGAGGATGGCTGAAACAACTCTATAGAGATCAAACTAACCAGACAGACAAACTATCTGGAGATGAGCACAAGTGAGTTAAAGGACAGCTGGCAAATGATCCAGATATCCTTTACTAAATGTTAAAATGCCTGAGTACTCTATTTCAATTTTGTGCTCATGGGTACTTTTGAAATCAATATTCACTGCTAATGGTTGCAGTGAAGATTTGGGCCTTCTATAAAGTGATGAAAATAGTGGGAACTGATTATTTCAGATGATGACAAAACAGCCTAATTAACATATAGAATCTGAGATCATGTTAACAACCTCAATGAAAGATAAAACAGCCACTTGTTTGTGGGATCTGTTTAAGTTCTTCTCTGATTACAGAAAAACATTCAACCTCTTCAAGTGATATCTTGGTGACCTTTCTCTATACTGTCAGTAAATCATCTTTACCTTTGTAAACAAGGCCAAGAAGGGTATTTCTCATGACAAGCAGTCCATAAGCCTTTTTTTGAAAACACTTTCTGTAATCACAGCAAATCTTGAAATTATTGAAAGTCCTCTTCGAGGACATCAAGGACAACTATGATCTATGTCATCACCTTGCCATAAGGCAGGGAGTATGAAATTTTTTTACGTGAACAATGGGCTGAAAAGTTCATACAACAGAGAAAAACCATGTAGACAGACTGATGAGCAGAACAACAAAAGTGAGCTTCCAAACCTCAGCCAAATCCTTGATATCTGAAAACAGAGTATGGGGTCTTCTTGCATATCGACTCCTCCTGCTCCAAAAGCAAGTGTTTTATAGTCTATGCCTCAATTTATTACTAGGGTTTGACTTACTTTTAGGTTCTTACTTGCCAAAGACACATTGCTGCATGGAATATTAATGAGGCTGTCATCTAACTGGGCCTTAAAGGAGCAGAGAAGATTTAGCACCTTCTTAAAAAAACTAGCAACACTTTTTTCTGAAAGTTTGAGAATTTCTGCTCAGAGAAGAATAAGACAATTCACTTCTTGTGCATGTGAAACCTCTTAAATCCCATCAGAAGGACTTGAGCTTGAGGCCAGGAACCAGACATTTTCACATTTTAATCTCAACTCCGCTCTTGGCTTCCTGTACAGCAAAGAAGTCTTTCTTCATTTCAACAACTTTAAACCAAGGTACAGTGAAAATTAAATGTTTACACTGCAATTTGAAAATGTAAAGCACTAAGAAGGAGCACTTAGGAAATGAACTTTGTAAACTTTTTCCTTGCTGCCATGGTATCCACCATCCTCAACAGCCTCTTACTTCTTGTACTCATAGACTACATAACCTTAAGCAGTCATTCTCTGTAAACTGCATACCTCACTTGAGAGCTGATGTACAAAAATCAGCTGTCTGAATACCTTAACACTTACGACAGCTGCCTCTGGACTGATCATAAGAGAAATTACTTGTTATTAATTTTCACATACCAGATTTATTTTAGCTTTTATGTTTCAGGAATATTATGTAAACAGAATGTTAGTTGTAGGAGTACCCAGGAATGCAAGAAAACATATGGCTCCAACTCCCTTCAGTATTCCCAGCACATTCCCCAGCAATTTTAATTTCAACTGGCTTAAGTGGGAGAGTCAGGGAGAGATTTAAATATTCTCATTCTCTGCACATCATGATGAAGAGGTGGGATCACAGCACCTGCTCTCACATGTGCAGAGCCTTGCATTTGGGTGAAAATATAACCCTTCTGCTCCCTGTAAGTGAGGAAGGTAATCTTTATAGTGTATTTTGGACCCAGTAGCATTTTAGTTCTACCCCTGCTCCAGGGTGGCACTGACAAATATTCCTAAGTCCGTGCCTGCTCTGATGAATCCACCAAAGACAGAGTTAATTATGGGAGCACGGCCACACACATGAGCTTCTAATCATCATCTCAAGAGTTTGCAGGGTGGGTGAACCTCACACACATACCCACACACCCAGACTGTGCCATGTACCCTATCCAAGATTAAGTACTGTGATGGTAAATATTTAAGATGGATAAATGCATATTACTGACTAAGTACAAGCATCTGTGCCACCCATTCTTGTCTTAACTTCCCATTGACTCTGCTCTTTTCTCTGGTGGTGCAATACCCTAGGGTACAAAAATCCTCAGGTGCCAAGACTTGCCACAGGGGGTCATGAGCCTTTGTTGTCATGGCCCAAGCCCTCACCAGCACTTGCCCTGCAACATATGGCTGTGAAGGACGTGTGTGCCCGCAGTTAATCAAGACCTGCATCTGTCTCTCATCACACTGCTGGCGCCTGGTGCTTGATCTGCTCTTGCTCTCAGTGCTCCACTGCCCAGGGTGTGAACATTTTGCAGGTTGGATGGCAGCAGGAGAGGTCCCCCAAAATGGTTTGTGCTGCATTTGTTTGAGAGGCTGTGTAAATCATCAGTAACGTGAAGTACTGATTTCTTCATGTGCTGTGAAGACCGAAAGAAAAACGAGGCTTGAAGAATTAAAAGTTAATTGCTTTACACACTACCAGTTGCACACTTGAGAGAGCAAGTGTGGAATATGGGACCCTCACATGCCTATCAGTACAGTGAGCCTTTACAGGGACAGATAGGAAAAAAGCAGATTTGCCTATACCCTGGATTGCTACCTTATACCAGACAGCTACTTAAAACGTGACATAATGAAGAGGTCCATGGAGATCTCAAAAGACTGGAAACACCCCAAATTTTTTGGATGCCCTGTGAGATTTAGAAAAAAAAAACACACAAAAAACTGAAGGAAAAACCTACAGCTGTTAAAAACACCCACAGGAAAGCTTTCAGTTAAATCTATCCTGCATAAAGTCTCCAGAATGGACCACTCGCATGCATCAAGTAAGCTCTCCAAATGACAGCGAGAGAAAGCTTGATAATCTGCTTGGAGCTATCAAAATCTTCCTAAGGCAAACTTTCTACAAAAAGATTTTTTTGTGCTGGTCACAGCTCACGTCTTGCTTTGTCTGATTATCCTGCCAGAAGCATAAATGAACTCATAAGAATAACAGGAGGATTAGGTTAAACTTATTTTTAAAACATTTCCCACAAATTCATCTCATTTTCCTGCTTATAAACACCCTTGTTCATCTCTGCTGTGTGTCTAATTAGGCAGGATATACTGCAGGTGGCTTAAAATGGGAGCTGAAATATAGTAGCTTTGCAGTTCTGCATGTTAAAGGAAAGGTAATTAAAATTTCATGCTATGAGATGTAAACTGATCATCTCAAGGGCCTGAAAGGGATTTCTCCCCAATGTATGACATGGCATGGTTGGCCAGATACAGCATGGATGGGTTTCCTCTTCCTTGCAACACTTACTAGCCTCTGCCCCAGGCAGAATATGAAATCTGATGGATTGGTTTCTTGAATTATTTATTTACGGAAACAGCCCTATTGCCATCAGCTAAATATCTCTGAATTTTATTTAAAATCGATACTGCAATAAAGCTTAAAACATAAAAAGTTAGAATTAAATTAAAACAAACTAGCAAAGAAAGCCCCACCGAGAACCTGTCTTAGAGGTTAATTAAAATGAGATCGAACAGAGGTGTTGGATTTTGTAGCAGCTGTAGTTCAAAATCTGTGGTACCTGACAGAGACATAGAGTGATTTCCTCTGATGATGCTGACAAGTTTTCCAAACAGTATCTCTCCAAATACGAGATTTATTTTTGCAGCTACAAAGAATAGTTCAGTGTAGCAAGTACTTTTTCTTTGGTAGTGCATCAAATCACACCAAATGGCAGGTGGTGTCTTTTAAAATATTTCCACAAGGGAGGATATCACTCTGCTTTTCTACCAGTTCTTCTCCACACCTGCTCTCCTCTCTTCAAAAATCATGCATTATATTGTAATACTGAAATGTCAGTGGTGCTTTCCAGAATGGAAAAGAGCCCTTTCAAAAACTATTTATTGGTGTTTGCAACAGGGATGTGCTTGTGTTTTGCTATGGTAGTCCTAGGGCATGCTTATACTCACTGTGAAATAGTGGCATTTTGATATTGTAGCTTTAACAAGGATTTTTACAATGGGGAACCCTATATTTAAAAAGTTATGCCTAGGGCATGTTTAAAAGCCTGTCAGACAGGCTTTGAAATAGCTGAGCAATACCCCTTTGAAATACCCCTAGCACTGCAGGCTTATTCTACAAACTCCTTACAGCCAAGAAGAACCACAAGTGAACTCAAGTTAGTGAAACACCAAAAGCATCTCTCAATTTCTTGTGGCCAGACAAATTGGGCTTCTGCCTTGGAAAGCCACCCCTTAGTTTTCCCCTAAAAAAAAAAAAAAAAAAAAAAAAAGGCAAGCAAACAGGATCTGGGTGCCCTAATTTAAATGTGAGGGGTTTTGTCGAATCCAGTGAAGAATGCACTTGCTGTCTCTGAACTAGCTGAAGTTTTCTTAAATTGTCTGTGGTACAACACATGGCGGGAGGGTGAAACAAGGATTACTAACCGGTGCAAGAGATTAGTTCAGTAAATCTGCATGGAACAGGAAAAGTCACAAGGATGAAACCCCATCACCCAAATACAGCAAAATTCCCATTGACTTAAATGAATGAGGATTTTACCTCATGACTCCAAGGCACTGTAAAAAAAGAAACAAAATCAGCCTACCAAACCTCTTTTAAAGATAATCAAGGAATAACAAGTTCTGAGAATGCAGTCCATATTGACAAATAAGAAAGGTATTTAGGGTACCCTGCTTTTCTGTTAGATGTCTACCCCACTCCTCCCTCTTCCTGCAGGATTACTTTTATCTCAATCAAACTGACCTTACATTTTCACATGAAGAGTCTCACATCTGTCAGACACTGGACAACAAGGAAGACAGCATTTGGTTATGAAACACCTGACTTGAATTTCACTGAACCACGTAATAAACTGGAAAGAATTGAAGTTTTACTAGGCAGAAGCAGGTTTTTGTTATAAGTCTCTATATATCTGCATGCACAATAATAATAAATTGATTTTTTTTTTCCCCTGGAAAAGTGAGAAAAGAAGCCTCATATTGCACCTAGAACCAGTAGGAAATAATTTCTCATTTACTGTAAAAGGACAGGTAGGGTTGTGATCATGTATTTAGCTAAGCAAAACAAACACATTCCAGACATGCCATGCTTTGAAGGAAAGGAAACTTCCAGGGTTTTAATCACACAGTAGTATGCTGCTTCATCTGTTTTTCCTATAAGAGATCTCTCTTTGTAAAAAAAAAAAAAAAAAAAAAAAAAAAAAAAAAAAAAAAAAAAAAAAAAAAAAAAAAAAAAAAAAAAAAAAAAAAAAAAAAATTCATTAATTTTCCATATAGGGAAGCACAAATTGGGTCATTGGGGAAGCATGCACTTCCCAGCTGGAAGCAAGCCACGGACAGTCTCAGGTGAATGGTGTCTATCCAACACCACTGTTTTGTCAGATTTTGGAGCCCTCTCCACCCTAATCCCCACCCCCAACCCCCCCGCCAATTCCCAGTACCTCAACAGGAAAGGAGACATCTGTGAATCCTCTGGCATTGCTTCAATGTTTTACAGCTGTAATAACCACTGATACAAAGAGAAGAATGTTTTCTAGCCTCAAATTCCTAAGGTACTTTTCTGAACAGACAAGTGGATGGGACTTGGTTATGTGAAAAATACCCCACCAGAGGCAGGGGTGTGGGGAAAGATGAAGAGGAATCATGATCTGCAGATAACTGAGCTCAGCTTGGCTTTAGATTTATATTTTCTGACCACTCAACCCATTTTTCCAAATCCAAACTTCTAAATCTAAACAGTATTTTTCTGGCAGCTTGCACTCCCTCACTCTTGGCTTTATCAGATGAAAAATACTTCAAGGAGGGGATTTAAAACAGTGGTGAGCCATAGACTTACATATATGCAGCATTTCTGCAGCACTCCTTACCCTTAGAACATAAGCACGACAGTTTGATGCTTGCTGCTAGAAATCCCGAAATGCAGCGGACCCTACGAAGTCCATTTTCTCTCATTTGTTAGCACTGTCAGTCACCAGCACTTTAAGTCATAGTGCCTCTTCCCTGCAAGTTCATCACAGCCTTACACAAGATGCACAGGTTGACATTTAGTGGTTTGGGGAATAATGCCAATCTATATAGGGGCATGAAGTAAAGGCAGTAGACAGCCTGGAAAGATTGGCACAGAGAACTGTTTCCCAAGCACCAGTGTTCCTGGAAGGGTTGGGGACACAGAGGCTGACAAGCAATAGGAAAGAGACAACGGGCATAAACCGATGGACAGAAAGTTCCACCTGAATACAAGGAAGAACTTCTTCACTGTGCAGGTGACTAAGGAGTGGAACAGATTGCCCAGTGGAGTCTCCCTCACTGGAGATATTCAAGAACCATCTGGATACAATTCTGTGCACTATGCTCTAGGATGACCCTGCTTGAGCAGAGGAGTTGGACCAGATGACCCCATTGTGGTCCCTTTCAACCTTATCCATTTTGTAATTCTGTGATTCATAGAAAACTCATATCCTGGTACAGATTTGCTTTAAAAAAACCCCTATTATTATTTCAAATATTTTTAAATTCCTTTCTAACCAGAAGATCCCTGGGTTGTACAGCTGCTCAGTGACAATTTGCCCAAGAAGCTGCATAAATTGTTTCCTCCTGAGTTCCTCTCTGTTGTGGTTACACTACTGCTAGTACCCAAACTCAGGGCCAGCTTCAGGCAGGCAGTCTGACAGGCACAGAAACATCCAAATCTTAGCACGAGGGCGAGTGGAAACAAGAGCCATCCCCTGCTCTGTGCCAAGTCTGCAAGGGGACCAGTCAGGGCTTCATGCTATCAGTCCTTTTCTCAAGTCAACACCACTGGCTTTGTCTTGAAGGGGGACATAGGCCAGCTCTGCCCTGGGGTGGTTTAGGGGCAGGAGCCAGGACAAGAGTCACCCTGAGGAGCAGCAAGAGCTTCAGCTGCCATTCACTTACACAGCAGAGGAGCCCTGAAGCAGCTTGGCCTCAGCAGGATCAGCACAGGCAACTGCTCTGCTCAGATGCACAGCCAGGACCAGAAAATCTCTCGGGGAGAATTTTGTAATATGCACCCTTGGCAATAAACTGAGAGTTCCAGAGATGCCAGTTCCACCCACCCCTTAAACACTTGAATCAGGATTTTCTGAAGTCATTCTTCAGCCTACATTTCTTTTGTACCATCCTGCTGAGTGAACATAGGGGCATAACCACATGAATTTTACAGCTGTAGGACATCATTGTCAACAGGAAAAAAAATCTTCAAACCTTCTGCTTAAAAGCCACAAACCCTTGGTCCCAACCTTTTAAACAGAGTTTGTAATTAACTTAGCAATGCAATGGCTTGCATGCTCTCTGCAGCCATTTATGGCCTAACTGCCAAACTTAATAATAGAGAACCAACAAACTACACAACATTGCAATTTATGCTCTAAGTTTAAGCAATAATATTTTATCTAGTTAAGTAGAAATTTTCTAAAAACCTGCAAGACTTCAGCAGCTACCTGTATAAAGTTACTTGGCTAACTGAAACAGGAATTCATTAATTGATTAACTAAAAGCTATAGATGGAGTAATGTCATCACATCTCAAGCAACATTTAGGATGAGAAGTGTAATAAAGTAGATTTGCAGTTCTTGAATGCATGTGATTAACAGATTCAAACAAATTATGCTATTACTGTGTTAATTAATCCTTGCCATAAAATATTGAATGGGATTAAATTCAAGTGTTTGAGAGAAAAATAGATCTCTTAGGTCAATTACAAGAGAGAAAAAGAGTAATTAACTATTTTGCATGCTATTGTCTATTAAAAACATAATATTACCAATAATAGCATCAATTAAAATATATAATAATAATAATAGGAAGAGTAATAACAATAAAAATACTTAAGCATGAGGCACACAGATTTTCCAATCTGAAACAGAAATCTACTGCATAGCAAAAGCAAGACACCGAAATTTTTTCTGAAGTTATGGCAGTAGTGAGAGTCTTGAGTGCTGTCTAACTAGTCATTTATGAACTCAGCTGCTGTGTAGGTCTATTAGAGACAGGTGATATACTGACATCGTGTTGATGTCATGTTCCAAATCTGTTGATTTCAGCTTTAAAGAAAACCCAACAATCTACTAGGAAACCACAGATGCTAGTGAGGGCAGGTGTTCTAGGAGTATTAGTCCTATGTCTTCCCCTACAGTGTCTCCTGCAGCCCAACACGTCCCTGTATAAAGCAGCACTGCAGTGCCCCTCTCATTGTGGTCCCCACACCCATTAGGGGCCGCCTGCTCCTGTGCCTCCCACGGAGGCTCCTGAGAGGTGTCAGTCATGACAAAGCAAAGCAGGCATGGGGGTACTCTGGGGAACCGCTCCACACAGCCTCACGGGGCTGGAGTGACCTCCAGGCCCCTGCCCCAACCCTGTTCAAGGATACACAATGAGATTAGCCATGGAGTAGGGGCTTGGAGAGCACAGAAAGTCCTCTTCTGCTTCCTCAAGTCCCCCAAGCTCCCCAAATCCTCATCCAAGAGCTTAAATGGTACCACAGTATTTCCCAAGAATGTGATAGAGCCTTTTCTGGTTACAGCAGCATGAGATATTGAGATAGTATCACCTATTTTTATTGCTGTTTATACTCAAGAGCAGCTTTAGGAGTGCAAGCTTAATTGCATACATGGTTTTATTTTCTTTTTCTTTTTGCAAGGACCAATCCAGGATGCTTAACCATATTGAAATACCAAAATAGACAACGGACAATGGTAATGATGCTAACTGCTAGCCAGTTCCTCCCACAGGCTTTACCAAAATGTCCTGGAAATTCAAAATTGTTTCCCTGCTTAATGAACTTGCCTCCAAAAAGTTAAACCCTAAGGGTTATTTTTAGAGTATTACTCATGAGTACTGAACAATTAGCAATGCATTAAAGACAAACAAAAAAATACCAGCCCAAAACTAAACAAAGCAAACCACAATTAAAACCGCATAAAATGTGTCTAGTTACAAAACAAAAAATTAAAAGAGTGGTATAAAATTAGATGCTAAAATTGTTCATTTGCAGTCAGGATTATTTCATTATTCTTTCTTGCACACTTACATTGTGCTTTCTTCTACCATGTGCTTTGCAGGGAAACGCAAATCACCAAAGTCACGACACCAAAAGAAAAGGATTAAGGGCAAGGTGCACAACCTAAGGCATCAGACATCTCCCAAGGTCAAGCTCAGGAGTCAATACACAGCGAGGCCTCTACTCTTTAAAATATGAACTATATCCTATTCACTTAACAGTCATGACAATCATGCTGTATGGTTTTTAGGATGGCTAACAAAAGGAGAAACTACAGCTGTAAAAAGAACAAGACTTAAAATGAATTTAACACCATCTTCACAGATATCTCCTCAGTAACACAATGTCAGATGAATGTTTGCCATGCATTGTTCACTGCCTTTTTTGGTCTTTGGAGAAAACACACCCTAATTTGTAATGTTCCTGCTGAGTTTATTTCTATTTCTGAGAATTTTGATTAACAGCAGGTCACTACCCGAGCAGCATAATGAGAATGAAGCAAGGTTGATAATATAGGCAAAAATGACCAAGAAAGGTTAACTCTCAAGAATGCAGTATTTCAAATGGAAAAATTCCATAATACTTAATATTGGAGGGTAAAAACTGAGAAGCTATTCAATTCAATGACAAGATGAATAGAAAATGCAAGAATCTGACTCTATCCTTCTTCCTCCTCACTTTTCTTACTGCTAGGAGCTTGTTCAGAGTTAGAAAAGCAGAATTTGAAAAATATTATTTAAACCTAGCCTGAAATTAGAGAACATTGACTAAATATGCTTTTCCAAAAGACCTTAGAAAAAAAAGCTGTGCTAATTTAAATTTCTTTCAATGATAATTTAAATTTTTTGCAAAAGTACATCACCAGTAATGGATTTTTTGAACAAAAATTAATGAAAAAAGCAAATCTCTGAAATACTTGTATTTATACTTAGTTACACACACATACATACTTATATCTGCAAAGATTAATGATAGAAAGGTTTCCAGAACTTTCTTGAATGTGTATCCCATAATCATTACCTCCTTGAAGAAACTTTCTAGTACGAAAAATTATGATGGTCATTGACTACATTGCTTGCTACAACTTTATCAGTTTCTAACAAGAAGCAGCGTTCTACTACATACCATTATTTAACTATACATTATGGTCTTTTATTCCTGTGTTGGGAGCTGAGCATTCTAACGGCAACATCTAAACGGAAACATGAATAGCTCCTTTTGACAGAATATGATGGTTGTTTCAACATAAAGTTTCCTTAGGAAAAAACACAATTTTCTAGAAAAGAACATAATCAAATTAAATACTTGTTTGATTTCATTGCCTTTCCAGGACAAACATTAGACATAATTTTAAAGGAAGAGAAAAGCACTACAGTAATTCTTGTCTGCAAGCATGTAGAAATTTTTTTTTCTGGCTGCTGTAGCCAAAATATAAATCATTTTCTGCTGTGGTGTCAGGAAGTGTATTGCGCTAAATTAATCATGAGCTACTTTTAAAAAGGGACACAAAATCCACTGCAAAATTAAACAAATCTCTCTGGGCCTGTTTTCCATTTGCATTGTCATCACTTACCTTTAAAAGAAGGTGGAAGTGAGATGGGAATGTTGCTTAAACGCATTCAACAGAACCTGTGTGTGTGTGTTAGCTTCTCTAGTGCTCTCTACTGTGTCTCCAGCCATTGGAAAAGATAAAGCATTATAACCTGCACAGGATATAATTTTCACTCTTTGCCAGGCTCCTACCTAGCACAGGAATACACTACAGCAAAATAAATGCACAGGCACGTAGACTACAAGACAAGCTGTAGTGCTGCTTCTAGCATTTCCCAGTCCCAGGCGTATTCTGCTAGAGTAGATAAAAGTCATTCTGACTCATTATAAAAGAAGAGGAAAGGCAATTCTTAAGGGAAATCAAGTCATTTTAGAAAGCTTTTCCTAGTAAGTCCAATAGTTTAGCAGATGTGTCCACGGGGGGAAAGCTGGGAGCACAGAGATCAGGCAGCTCCATCCACCATCATACAACTGGGACTCGGCTTGCTTTTATCTTTTATGTCAGGCAATCAAAAGAAAAGTCAATTTTATTTACTAAGTGAGGGGTAAATAAACTCATGCCAATCGAAGAACAGAAAATATGTCTTTGTGGTTTAGACTGGAAGTATTTTAAAGATAAAAAAATCTTAAATAATTCACTCAGACAAGGCTTCTAGATCCTCGTCCGTCTTTCTTTTCTTCCAGGGCAGGATGGCATGCAAGGAACTTTTAACTCTCTCCTTTCAAACTTCCAACCCAAAAACTACACCATCCAAGAGGTACTAGTCATATCTAATATTCCTGCTTTAATATAGTAATTTTCAAAATATTTCTGGGAAGACACAGAATATTCTGAGTTAGAAGGGACCCACAAGGATCATCGAGTCCAACTCTTAAAGCAAATAGCCCAAACAGGGATTGAACTCATGAACTTGGTGGTTTTAGCACCATGCTCCAACCAACTGAACTAATCTCAGGGTCACACTTCTCTGGACCACAAGCAACATCAATTAAAGTCAGTCTCAATTTTACAACTGACTTCAAAATCACAGTTTACAAAAATTTTCTGAAGTCTCTCCCCCCTCTTTCCTCAGTCTCCGAAAGTACTTATTCTCTAGATGATCACAGCTCTGCCTGTCTTTCTCACTATTGGCTGCTTGGGTCTATTAGCTCAGGACCCTCTTCTTCTGATTCCAGCCTCACAAAACCTCCCCATAATATAACTCTAATCCTACATATTAATTCTTAGCAAAAGCAGTTCAGTGCATGTGTTCAAATACCGCTGAAACTGGGCCAACTGTGTGGTTTTTCTCCTCGCACAGTAACTCAGTATCTCCCTCCAAAGCAAGCCATACTTACCGGTAAAAAGTGGTATAATCCACTGTTGAATGACAGCTCTGAAACTCCCATGCTTTGAGCTTCTGGCATTCCCGGTGAGCTCGGAGTTTCACCCTGACTGTCCCATGGCAGAGCTCAGGTACAGGTTTTCTCTGCGGGCGGCTGCAGAACTCATTGGACTCCACGCGCCAAGACTCGGCAAAGTCGTCCACATCAAACTTAAAATTCCCATCCCCCCCAATCAGGTCATCTCGCTTGTGCCCGTTGTAATTGCCACACAGACCACAGAGTCTGCCTTTCAGATGTGGTGCAGCCATGACTTCCACAAAACTGTCTCCATCCCATGATATTTCCAAGCCTGATAAGAAGATGAGACAAAAACAAGCACATACACACACAAAACAAACAAACAAACAAACAAACAAAAGAGAAGAAGAAATTGAGGATAAACTGCACCTTATGTTTGTGAAACAGTGTTCATGGGAACCTGAACAAAGCCATTGGCTTTGTTCTGATAATGCTGTTAGATTTCTATATATTTTCCAGTAACTGCCTCTGGCAATACAGTGTTTCTTAAATCACAGTCAATTACAGTACACCCTCGCCTCTGTTTATTTTTGTTCCTCCTTTCTAATGAATGGGGTTATCCTAAAAAATACCAAGCCAAGACAGAACTAATCTCAACACTGAAAGAGGGCTCTTGCAAAATTCTGCAAATTGAATTTGCTAGGGTAAATTGCCAGCTGATTTCATAGAGGGCCCAGAATTTCAGCCACTGTCACCCATTGCATAGGCCATGGGCATGAAAAGGTGTCCATGCCTCATGAGACTGGTCCACCAGTGACCACCTTAAGGGACACATCCTTTTCTTGCCTACAAAGCTGACACTGCTCTCTTATTTGGGTGAATACAAGTGTTCAAATACAAGTACCTTATTTTGTGGGAGCAAAGAGAGTTAAAAAAATTATAAGAAAGAAATGTCAGATGGTTAAAACTGTTGTAAGAAGGCAATTCAAACTGTTCATTCAAAAGGCATTAATGACCAACCTTCTGATGTTGTCTGCACAAGTTAGCAACACTGTGACAAGATAGCAAACATCTAACCTTCATCTAGTGGCTGGGATATAAGCCCTCTGCTACAATTTGTTTTACAGGAAGGTTTGGCACTTCTGGTACGTCAAAATCAAAATTACTCTTTTTGGTTGAAATTCCCTTTATCTGTCTGTATCCATCTAAAAACTAGATGTCTAGCATAAGGCAGCTGTCTGGGCCCTCTCTCTTTGACAGAGAGAAATAGGCAGCCCTGGATCACAACATGAGTGTCTAACGCAGAGTGAATGAATGAGCTACCCTCTGAATGGCTTTCTGTTTCCAGTGATATTTTAGAGGTCCCAAAGATCAGGTGGAGAGTGAACTTCTAGTTTTTATCTGGGTGACTTAAAATTAAATTAATTCCATTCTTTGAGGGGTAAACATGCATCTCATAAGGGAAAACAATTTTGCTATCATATGGGATAAAAACAACACCAAGAATCACTGGTCCTTAACCTCTACGCAAAAACGTTTTTTCTTGTAATTATTTCCAGTGTCTCATGAATCCTTCTACTTCACATGTCTGCAGTAACCCTGCATCTGAAGACCACATATCATTTTGCTGATGTTGATTTCCTCTCATGAGGTACCTGTGAGCAGTAATTAGTTAAGGATAAACACAGGACTCTGGTTTAAACAGGATAATCCAGATTTTACCCTCTTCTTGCTGCCTGGCCAAGAATACTGAGAAGCATCAATCTGCAATGCAGGACCAGGGCTTCATTCCAGCTCTCTTCATTTGCTGTGTGGGCTGGCTTAGCGCCACCCTTTCCTCTTGTAAATCAGTGCTTGTCACTATGTGATCCAAATCCTGTGCTATCCTCATGTAAGTAATTAACATACCAGTGACTCAGTTCAAAGCTGGAACCCTTCCTTTAGCAACAGATCCCATTGTCTCCTACGGCAACTCCAACCCGGGCTACAGAGAAACAGGGTGAGGCTCAAGTGGCAATTATGGCCATGTTACCAGGAGTTTTGGGAACAATTTACTCACCAAGGCTGCGAAGACAGTTCTGCATCACCTGTCACTACAGTCTATTACACCATGTTTTCTTACCACTTTAGGTTAGCAATGATAGCACAAATATGTCCTGAACTGACTAGGTCTGAGATCAGTTTTAAATTATCTAATAAACCCCAGCACGGATGGGACCACTGTGTCCTCCTCCAAAGACACTTTACACCCAGCCAACTGAGAAATTGTGCAAGACTACAACTGCTAATGAAGCCAGCACAGTGGCAAGGGGGAAAGCTGCCTTTTAGGATGCTTCATGCATTCATTATCATTGCTGGACAAATTCGAACTCCAGCTGTCTTTGCTTCTGACTACGCTGAACAAAACAAAACACAGCTTGACTTGCAGACACAAGATTAATACTGCCGTGCTGGCATTTAGAGAAAACTTGCCATTAACTTATAAACCAGGATTTCTTCAGACTTGAGAATTATATAAACTTTCTCAAAGTTTAAAGCATCAAGATCCAAATTCTCAGACAGTTCTCTTCAGATAATAACTACAGCTTTTAAGGTGGTGTTCCATTTCTTCCCCCAAACAAGCTCCCTCAGAACCTGCTTTACTTTAAATGAAGTCAGAAAAGACTGGCTAACAGTTCTATCTTAATTTTCCTTTTATTACTACTTTTTTGCTCAAGACAAGACTTACTGACTTTCAGTGAAAATAAATTAATTATGAAAGGTTAACTTTAAAATTTTCCTATTTGTGTCCCTTTAATGAGAGTTAAGTTAAACTAATTGTTACATGCTGCTTTTGTAGCCCTGCAAAAGGCATGCAGGTATGCAGACAAAAAATAGCATAAAATTATAGCTTTTCATCTCAGCATACAAAAATGCCCATTTTTAAACCTAGAGATTCTTGTTTTGATTACTGGATTTGATTCAAGAGGTACACTGTGTAACTACCACAAAAGGATGTACGTTCCTCTAGCTGGGTACGGTTTAATTACACTTTATTCTGCTGCAATTGCTCAGATGGAAGGGTAATTTCTAGCTTTGATGAACAGACTAAAGGTTTCTGTCCATAACGGAGCTTTTTTCCTTTTGGAGTAGCAGGGAAGGGTATTTATTCCTACATGTATGATAATTTTGTTGGAGTCTGATTTCACTGTGCAGTGTGTGCCTTCTGTTTGCTCACAAGCAGAAAACTTAGTTTTTGTAAATCAACCAGAACTGTGACAGACAGGATTACGCTACAAATCAATGTTTGAAATGGTCTCCTCGGCAGACAGAAATTCTGTGGAAGAGTTTCTTGGTGGCTATAACCCCCTTTCCCCTGCTCGAAATGGATGAGTTTCCCATTCACTTGGATAAGAATCAGAATCCAAGAGATGTGAAGCCAGCGGATGCAACATCTGTCCCATCTGGGGATGTGCAGAAAAGGAATATTCTCTGAGTTACTTTTTAGGGTTTTCCAATTTTCCCCTCTCTTTGAAGGATGTTTAACCAACTTGTTACTCGATTTCTTAACTTGGCACACTATGTACTCTACTGCATTTAAAAAAAAATCCTATAAGATTTATGTACATCACACACTGAGATCCCCAAGCTGGGAGCTCTCATCAATTGTTCTGCATGATTTTAATGGTAAAGGCATAATCAAGAATTGGCAGACCATTCTTCCCTAAAGATTTAGTGCCAAAGTGGTAAAGAAAACCTCAGCAAAGTGGCTTCATGCAAAAGATCAGGACAGAAACAACAACAATAAAATGTCTCTGCACTGGAGAGATAGATGAGTAATACCAGCCCCTTGAACCTCTACTCTCTGGTCTTTGCAGCACACAAATTTTAGATAAGGACTCAACACCACCCCAAGTACACCCATGATGAGCACCTGCCAGTGTAGACTGCAAAGATTGCTGCTGCATGGCATCGAGGGCTACAGCTGGTGAGGAATTCAGCAACAAAACAGGTTTTCAGTGGAAAATGCCAATTCATCAGAACTGAAATGCTTCAGGGAGACATATCGTATTCAATGAACTTCCAACACAGCACAAGGCAAGGCTCCAAGCTGGTTCCCTGCCAGCTCACCTGGTGGGCTGCCTGGAAGCCTGCACGATCAGGGTATGAAACTCCAGGACTGCCCTGCCATGCACACTGCCCTGTAGCCAGGGACCACAAGGTTTCCTGAAGCTTTGGGCTTCCCTGTTTTATCCAGGGCTCAGCTCCCAGCTCTGCAAAAGGAAAACCAAAAGCCGTGGGAATGCTGGCTGAGCTGTAACCACCAGAGCCTGCATTTCTCAGCCCAATTTTACTTTGAATTTTGCTTCTAGTGCAGTGGTTTTGCTTATTTTTCATTACCTCCTCCCTTCCCCTCTTTTTTTCACCCTACACTGGGAAAGCATATATTTTTTTTTAAATCCCTGTTTCCTTTTGAAACAGAGAAAATTTTCCAATTTTTTTCCCCCCAGCACTCAGAATTTCCTGTGGAACAAAATGCTTGTATTTAAACCAGTTCTACTCAGCACATTCTTCCTTTCTACAACCTCTCTGCTGCTTGTCCTCTCCCAGCAAAATGGAGCCATGCCGTTCTGCTGCTTTCTAGGCCTTTTGTGCTTAGGAAAGGAGGACTTGACCCAACGTGATGCATTCAGTGAGAGAAACCCGATTCTGCACCGTTAAGGGGAGGAATTATTTAGGCTATAATTTGCAGTGATTACACACTGTTTGGTATGTTGTCATATGCCATGTTTGCACTTCCTCTGCCAACACATGGACAAGGATGTGTGTAGTCATTTATTAGGCTTGCACCAGAGACAAACGGAATAGCAGCAGGATAAGCTGTCATTCATCTTCAATTGAAAACCCTTCCCTGGCCTGTGGTTGGCTAATGAAATCCACATCGCCAGAATTCATGGTGTTCAGCTGGCTGCAAAGAAAAACCCTCAAGATGCTTTTAATTAGAAGTTGTGAATAATGGTCAACTTGTGTGCATTTTACAGACAGCCACAAAAATCTGCATTGCCACTTTGAGGAATGAGCCCAGAGCTGGGATCCACATTATGCAGACTTACATTTCTAGGGGCTATATGAACAGGTGTCTAAATTCTCGGCTCAACAGTGGGTGCTAGTGTCCCCCTTGAAAAAAAAATTATGCTAGATAATGAGTATGACTATGCGTCATGCCTGTGACCATATCACTCCGTAAGAAAGATTGGTTTCACTGCTTTCACATGGCATTTAATTGAATTAACAGCAAATAGTATTCTCACTGAAACAGTACTTCACTGTGCAAGTGAAATCTCTCAGGACTACAGTAGTACCTAACACATGCTAATGAGAAAATTTTTAACTTCCCCTCAGTATTTATCTATGCAAGGATACTATAGTTTCAGAACAGTCTATCAAAACAAATGTAAGTCCTCTGGTTTAGCATTTTGACAATTAAAGTATTTTCTAGGACTCAAAAGAGCTGAGATTCTGGTATCTCCCTTCCCTTTTCTAGAAATAAGGTTCCAGATTCTCTTAATTTTCTAATTTCCTTTTGCATCTGGTGCTATAGACTCTGTTTCTTGCAGACAGCTTCTTACTTGGGCACAAAGCAAGCCCAACAAGATGGCACTGAACAGCAAATTAGGCCTTGGTTTTCAAACCAGGGCCTCCGTTTGGCTGGGTAGCCCCGGTGAAATGTGTCCATACTTTGACAGCTTAAACTCATTCCAGCCATTAATAACTATGATTTTGTACAATTGCTGACTTAAACTGCAAAATATGTTGTTGCAACTGTGAAAAAAACCTGAATGTTTTGTTTCAGAACTGATCTCTCTATTTTTATCTGTAAGCATTAAATGATGATGCTGTGTACTGAGTTTGCATGGCAGGATTTTGGTAATGGAGGGGCTACAGGGTTGACTTATGTGAAAAGCTGTCAGAAGCTTCCCCCCATGGAGGCCAGTGGGGGTCCAAAGGAGCCCATTCAAGCTGGCTCCAAGATGGACCGATTCCAGCTGGCTCCAAGGTGGACTTGGCCAAGGTTGAGCCCTTCAGCAACAGTGGTAGCATCCCAGGTAAAATATTTAAGAAGGGGAAGAAAAGCCCTGTACAACTGCTGTCATAAAGAGGAGTGAGAATGTGTAAGAGAAACAACCCTGCAGTCAGTGGAGAAGGAGGGGGAGGAGGTGCTCCAGATGCCACAGCTGAGATTCCCCTGCAGCCCATGGCAACGACCATGGTGAAGCAGCTGTGCCCCTGCAGCCTGTGGAGGACCATGAGGGTCCCCCACGGGGGGCAGAGATCCACCTGAAGCCCATGGATGACCCCATGCTGGAGCAGAGCAAGAGGATGCATGAAGGAGGTTGTGACACTGTTGGAAGCCCACCCTGGAGCAGGCTCCTGGAAGAATCTGTAGACCCACAGAGAGAGGAGCCCACGATGGAGTAAGTTTGCTGGTAGGACTTGTGACCTCGTGGCAGACCCACACTGGAGCAGTCTGTTCCTGAAGGACTGCACCTTGTGGAAGGGACCCGCACTGCAGCAGTTCATGAAGAACTGCAGCCCATGAGAGGGAGTCATTGGAGAAGTCTGTAGAGAACTATCTCCCATGGGAGAGACCCCATGGTGGAGCAGGGAATGAGCATGAGTCCTCCCTCTGAGGAGGAAGGACTGGCAGATACAATGTGTGATGAACTGATTGCACCTCCCCTGGTGGGAGAAGGTGTTTTTAAGATTTGGCCTAATTTCTCATTATCCTACCCATACTTGATTGGCAATAAATTAAACTAATTTTCCCAAGTTGAATCTTTTTTGTCCACGACAGTAATTGCTGAGTGATCTCTCCCAGTCCTTATCTTGACCCACAAGTCTTTCACTCTATTTTCCCTTCCCTGTCCAGGTGAGGAGAAGGGTGACAGAGTGGCTTTGGTGGGCACATTTGGTTGGCATCCAGCCAGGGTAAACCCACCACACCCTCTGTAAGCTATTTTAAGTTACTGGAAGTGAAAATCATGGTACATTGATCTATTCAGACAGTTAATTGTCAGTGGCAGAATGAAACATAGCTTAGCAAATATCCTGCAGACTTCAAACTCATAGCTGGGATCTCTGTCTGCTTGTGGGCTGCGGGAATTTTGAAAGCACTCTGGGTTCCTAAGATCTCTAAAGATTTATGACTATATTTATTACCGCTATCATGCCTTTTTACTGACTACTGTTCTTGTTGAACTTGAGAAATTCTTCAGGGAGAAAGAAGACACACACAAGCATACACAGATACACACATATACTTGCCCTACCTGCTTTGGTTGTCACTTTCAGCAAATAACCATCCAAATCGATCTGAAATTGTGGTGTCTCGCAAGGTAGTGAGATTCGGGTCCCATTCCACTTCACTGTGAGGTGCTGCTGGAGGCTGATTGTGCTTCTGCCCAACACAAGGTCCACTGACTTTGTCCAGGAGAAAGAACGGGTCCGACGGGCATCGTTTTTTACCAGCACCTGAAAGGGCGAGGCAGAGGAGGAGCAGTCTTTTGTCAAAACGTACTGACATGTTCCCTGAAAGTTAAATGTCCGTCCATCAAAAGTGTTGTAGTGAGGGTCTCCAAATACAGTGCAAACTCCAGGCTCTGCAGGTGAGTGAGAAACAAAAGCGCCATATCAGGATCAATCAAAGTCTGAAAAAGACAGTTGATAAGAACTCAGAGGATGCTGCTCTCACCTAATCTACCTGCTCTACAGGGCAGATTTTGGCTGACACCCACTAGTAATATATACATCTTTTAAAACCAAAAGCTTCATGGCTTTAGTAGAAGCCTTTCCCAAAGAGGGTGGGAACCAAAGGCCAGTTGATTCCTGGGGCAGCATAGGAAGACTAACCTGCACTTTTGTCCCTGAAACATATAATAATAATCTACCATCAGAACAGTTTAGGTTATTACAATGCCTGTGAAATTTTTCACATTTCAGTGACTCCCTGAAACTAAAAGCCATAAGACCACTTCAGCAGGACCTGGTTCTGTCCATATTTTACATTTGCACACTTATAAATATCATATATTTTTTAAACTAGGCATGTTTACTTCCCCCCCCCCAAATCATCTGTAGAAACAGTATCTTTATTCAGTTTTACAAGCTACTGCCTATGTTGTTTATACATAAGTGATTGTAGTAGCTATTATTACTACGCTACCAACTAGAAGTCAGTACTACATGACTAACACAAAGCAATAACTACCTAAGACCATGGTGTCTCTACCAATTATTTGCATTATTACAAGTGGATGGAGATTTCTTATGGATGTTTGCAGCCATACACTAGTTGGAGAAGTCACAGCTCACAGGCAGAATGTTTCCACACTCCTGACAGTGATGCTGAGTTCCCCTGCAGCTACCCATCAACTGACTGAATTGCCTCACAATCAAAGACAGCAATAAATTTATTTGCCTAGCAGCCTTCTGGTATAACAATAGGTTCTAACCACATCTCACTGCTCCTGAGAAGGAGTCTGAAGGCAAAGAAATGCACACTGCCACTGCCAGCTGGACACCCATGGGCTAAGGCTGCTTTTGAAAGATGATGCTTGTTTTAGAGGGAGGACAATTTGACCCAGTAATCAGAGGGTTGTGAGTGTCAAATAAAAAAAAATTAAAAACAAAAATTAAAGGAGAGGAGAGTAACAAGGAACACAATTTATTCACTGGAGGAAAAAAATGCAAATAAAATGGCCTGCCTGAAAAAACAGCTTAAAAAAGGCAAATTTGATTTACAAAAAAAAGGGACATGAATGATATGAAGAAGGGGAAGGGAATTCCTTCGGTTGAGTGGAATGCAGTTTTAACTACACAATACACCTTTCTCAGCAGGGTTTTTCAGCCTAGGTAGAGTGTTATGCTAAAGCAACTATAATCTTTCTGGAGTTTTTCTAGCTGTAAAGTGCACCCAAGGAAACCTACATAGAGACCCAGAAAAGGGGGCAGAAGGCGACCCCAAGAGACATTACCTTCTTCTCCAGCTGCAGTGCAGAATCACCTGTACCTATATTATTCCTTACAGACCTGTCTAACCTGCTCTTAAAGAGCAGTAGTAACAGCAACTCCACAGCCACTTCTGGCTACCTGTAGCAGTGCTTGGCTGTCCCTACTGTGAGAAAGGTCTTCCTAAAGCCTAATCTCAGTCAGTCTCCCCTCACCACATGGTGCAGTGCTATCACAGATCTGGTACCTGGGTGATTTGTACTTTACCCCTAACGAGCCACATGCATGATCCTTTAGCTAAGACAGTAACTAATCTTGGCATCATTATTAGCCCTCTTTACTATGTCTGGCAACTAGGGACCAAAAGTTTCGATTTCTCAAGGACATCATGTTGACAGCTCCATTAGAAGTCAAAATGAACCGTATTTGATCACCTCCTCTGGAAAACAGGCATGACAGACTTACGGCAGAGCCTGAAAACCGAGAAGGGTGCTTTTAAAACTTTGCACTTCTGTGAGTTTCCTTTTGCCCATCGATACCAATAAGGATGTTAACAACTGCTTTCCAAAGTTCACTGAAAGATTAATTGATTTTCCATAAATTGGCAGGAACCATACAGCTTTTAATCACCAATGTAATTTTTACCAATGGGAAAAAAAAAATCTATAAATTTCATATGGAGACGATCTGACTTTACCTGTTACTAAATCACATTAACACGTTTCTGATTTCCTTATGCACTCATCTAAGTATCTGCATGATGAATATTAAGATACATGACATTATCAGCTCAGATTCTACTTCAGCTTTTCTATCTCTAATTTTTCTTCTAATGTAATCACAACTTTTATGAAAACAAGGAAACTGTCAACAACAACAACAACAACAACAACAACAACAAATTATCCAAACATTAGTAAGGATTCCAGAGGAAAGAACTGTTTTTTGTTTGTGTTTCTAAAGACCAAGAATGTGCACGTTATATATGTTATTAGCCAACCTATTGGGAGGGGAAGGCTGATTCTTCACCTAAGCAAGTGGCTAAGAGGCAAGACATGAGAGGAATAAACATAATTTAGAGATGTGCAAGTAAAATTGATAGTCCCAATGGGATCCAAAGGAAATATTTATTTTTAATTTCTCATGTGTTATGCGGAGTAATGTTGTTTTATGTTATGTTACATCGTGACACGTCATATGTCAACTTGATGCAATGCAGTTAAAAATGTATTTTGGACTGGATAGCTGAATGTCTGATCCAAATTTTGCTGTTTTCTTTAATAACCAAGGAAATGGAGGAGGGAAAATCCACCTAAAAACAGTCTGAATAACTGATTCTCTGATATCACTGTGTAAAACATTCTTGAAAGGTTTGCTAAAATTGTGAGTTTTAAAAAATAAATCTGCACCCTGAAAGAGTGTGTGCGATAACTCAGGCACTGCCAGTAAGAAAAACTGGCTGGCCTAGAAATAAACCTTAAATACCGGGTGTAACAAGACTGCAGAAGACAGTCAACATGAAAAGAGTTCCTGCCATATTTAGCTTCTGGGTTGTTGTTTATTTCCTTTTGGGAGAGTTTCAATCACATCATATTTTATGGTTTGCTTCTCTTTTTTTTCCTTTTTTTTTTTTTTTTCCTTTTCTATTTTTCTTTTCTTTTTCTTCTTTTTCCTTTCTGAAACAAACCAGCCTTTCTGCTTGGAAGTTTTTGAAATCTATTGCAGGCACCAATTCTCTAGCTGGGCTTGTGTGTGATTTGCTCCTCTGTTGGGACATAATGGATGGAGGGGTGTTGCTGCATCACCAATTTTCCCCAACACTGGAGCATGACATTTCCCAGTTTATGCTAACAAGACATAGCACATGGGTAAAGATCTTTCCCTTTCCTTCCTACAGTAAATTGTTCCCAGCCTATTGCTTATACTCCTTGTCTCTCTCAGCTGTCCAGGGTAGAATTAGAAAAGGGCAATTATATACAATGCTTCCCCCTAAGGCCTCCCCAGACTCCAATTACTTTTAGTTTAGGGACTTTCTGAACTAGGCATGATTTCCCCTAATTTAGTAACTTTTGATAGACTTATTTTCTGTGGATTTGTCCAGTCTTTCCTTGAACCCAAAAATGTTATACCTTTCTATCCTTAAAAAGCACAGACACAGAGCTATGTTCGGGAGGCTCTGATTTTCAAAACACTTCAGGCTCTCAGCTCTGATTAAACATTACTGGGAGATGGATGCAAACACCTTTAGACCTCTTTTGGAAATCCTGCATGTCACTCCCAAATCCGTATTGAAAACTTCTGGCACTCATAGAAGCTTTTGGGAGCTTGTCAGTTTTCACATTTGTTCTTTAAGCAACTAAATATGGACTTCACCCTTTTACATTTGACAATATCAAACTATATGTGTGATGAATGCAGTTTGTTCAGCTTCCACCTCAGGCTCTACAGCTTACTTGCAAACTAATAATAGCATTTAGGAGCTAAAGTGAATACTGTAGAACTCTTGGCATACTTTCCCTGCATTTACAAATTACGCTCCCAATTCATATGAAATAGTGGCTTTCATTAGAAAAGGTAATGGAGAAGCCAACTATGGGCAAGGAGCACCATTTTTGAAACCACATTTAGCTGTACAAAAAAAGGAAGCTAAAAAAGCAACAGAATGGAAAAGAACACATTAGCATTTCCTAAGTTTTAACATACTCTCAGAAAGAAAAAAATAT
>NW_020955207.1:3194686-3195884 GCF_003031625.1 Empidonax traillii
ATCCTGAGGTTCATCTGCCGGGGCCAAGCACGCTTGGACGGTGGCAGCGAGGTCCTCAGGACGTAGATGGATTGCCTTATGGGCTAACGAGCTCCATCTGCCCGGGGAGGGGCCCCGACCGGGAATCGAACCCGGGTCTCTGCAGTGACAGTGCAGTGTGTTTTCCTCTACACCACCGGGGGCTCCCAAATCTATTGCAGGCACCAATTCTCTAGCTGGGCTTGTGTGTGATTTGCTCCTCTGTTGGGACATAATGGATGGAGGGGTGTTGCTGCATCACCAATTTTCCCCAACACTGGAGCATGACATTTCCCAGTTTATGCTAACAAGACATAGCACATGGGTGAAGATCTTTCCCTTTCCTTCCTACAGTAAATTGTTCCCAGCCTATTGCTTATACTCCTTGTCTCTCTCAGCTGTCCAGGGTAGAATTAGAAAAGGGCAATTATATACAATACTTCCCCCTAAGGCCTCCCCAGACTCCAATTACTTTTAGTTTAGGGACTTTCTGAACTAGGCATGATTTCCCCTAATTTAGTAACTTTTGATAGACTTATTTTCTGTGGATTTGTCCAGTCTTTCCTTGAACCCAAAAATGTTATACCTTTCTATCCTTAAAAAGCATAGACACAGAGCTATGTTCGGGAGGCTCTGATTTTCAAAACACTTCAGGCTCTCAGCTCTGATTAAACATTACTGGGAGATGGATGCAAACACCTTTAGACCTCTTTTGGAAATCCTGCATGTCACTCCCAAATCCGTATTGAAAACTTCTGGCACTCATAGAAGCTTTTGGGAGCTTGTCAGTTTTCACATTTGTTCTTTAAGCAACTAAATATGGACTTCACCCTTTTACATTTGACAATATCAAACTATACGTGTGATGAATGCAGTTTGTTCAGCTTCCACCTCAGGCTCTACAGCTTACTTGCAAACTAATAATAGCATTTAGGAGCTAAAGTGAATACTGTAGAACTCTTGGCATACTTTCCCTGCATTTACAAATTATGCTCCCAATTCATATGAAATAGTGGCTTTCATTAGAAAAGGTAATGGAGAAGCCAACTATGGGCAAGGAGCACCATTTTTGAAACCACATTTAGCTGTACAAAAAAAGGAAGCTAAAAAAGCAACAGAATGGAAAAGAACACATTAGCATTTCCTAAGTTTTAACATACTCTCAGAAAGAAAAAAATAT
>NW_020955207.1:3196026-3271345 GCF_003031625.1 Empidonax traillii
CATATGAAATAGTGGCTTTCATTAGAAAAGGTAATGGAGAAGCCAACTATGGGCAAGGAGCACCATTTTTGAAACCACATTTAGCTGTACAAAAAAAGGAAGCTAAAAAAGCAACAGAATGGAAAAGAACACATTAGCATTTCCTAAGTTTTAACATACTCTCAGAAAGAAAAAAATATCTCAACCTGTTTGGTCAATACGGAGGGATAAAAATCTGAAAGACCACTCATTTCTAGTAAGTAATGTGCTGAGTAAAGGTAAGAACGGCTTATTGAAACAAGTGGTTGCCAAAACGTACCTTTCTGCCTTCTACCCAATGCCCCCATTCCCCCAGACAGTATTTTGCCTTTTTAGAAAGGCAAAATATATATACTGCTTGGTGGAGACCAGACAGACAGTCAGCACACACATCCTGACCAGCCGGAGAGCATGAGTGTATTGGCTGGGCAATTAGCACACTTGTAGCTCCAGACCAGCCTCAGGATATATTGTCTCTAGCTGGGTTTATTATTTGTTGAGATATAAAGGAAATGGGACACAAATCCATAGGAAACCAGGCTCTGTTAGTTCTGGTGCTCATGGAATAGCTTGTTTTGTTTTTTCAGGAGATCAGAGCAGTCAATTGAAGTCCAAGATGTCCAGATGTCTGGTCACACTCTTCTGGGCTTGTAGGTAGTTACGAGTGGCCAAGAAAAATATACTTTAAATTATAACTAAAATTGGTTTGGACACTTTCTAAGCAAGGAGAGGGAGGAAAAAATACAAGTTTACCAGTTAAGGGTGTTCTGATTGCACATCCATAATTCAAAAATATCTCAGTTTTTTAAAAATAAAATGAAACTTTGAATGCAATTAGCCCATATGCTGAATTAAGCACTAAATCAAACAGAACATATTATTAACTTTTGAAAACTAGCTACAGAACATGCATAATAGAATTTCATTAGGTTTTCTGTAAAAAATGCATAGCCATAGAGTACTTTCCTCATAACTACTGCATAGTGCAGCTTGATATAATACACATTACAAGGTGTGGTGTCAAAAACTCCACAGGAGTCTTTATGGTCTATTTCATAAATAAAATAGGTATTCCAATTTGTCCAAATAATATTTATACAGTAGACCATCACAGCTGAAATGGGAGGTAAATCATGAACAGTATTCCAGTATGAATACACAATTGCAGTCTTTTTGTTGGTGTATTTCTCCATGGCAAGGAAATAACACAGGTAATGGGGGCCTATGAAGTCCTTTCGTCCCACTACATGCTCTCACAGGTACCTCCAATGCATAACTCCTTTTTTTTTTTTTTTCTATAAAAACACATAAAAAGGATGCAGGATCAAGTGAAGGACCAGGTGAAAGTACTAACCTTTCACTCCTAAGGCTGGGTCCAAATGTCCTTGAATTTTCTTTAGCTCCATTGATCATTTTGTCAATTAAAAAAAAACCTGCAGAATGATTTGTATTGTACGAAATTTTCTGCCCCAAAAGAGGCCTTTACTGCAAAATTAATCATGTGTACTGCTAGACCTATGATTATAGTCCACTTTGAAAAAACTTCATCCACAAAATCTCATAATGACTTGGGTAAGATTGTGTTAAGATTATTAGTGATCATGATTTAAATACATCTATATGGTTTCAATAGGAAGTTTTCATACTGTGTGCTGTAATTTCAGCAAGGCCTATCAATTCTTCCTTGTCAAGAACAAAGACTTAACCTTCACTGCAAATTCCTGTCTTTGTCTGAAGCTGAGAGCAGTCTGTTAATGTTATTTGAACTCAGGTTTAATGTTTTCTTATTTTTAATATGAAAATGACCTTGGTCTAACATAGGATTACTAATTTATGGAATTGACGTCAGTGGTGATTTTTCTAAATCAAACCCAAAAGAGTACATTTCATTACATTTTTTTACAGCAGCATAAACTAAACTGTTGAATTTTCCACTGGTATGACCACTGTGTTTAATTAGTGATAACTGTACGCCAGCCATAGAGCTTAAACAGCAACATGCCAAAACTAACTCCAGTTAACTTCAGCAACAGTGGACAAGAGACCCTCCAGCACTTAAGGAGATGAGGTACTTTTTCTCTCTGCAACAAACTACTTTGAAAGTAATCCTTTGATTATTTCTTTTTTCCGTTTAAAGTGTATTCTTTCACAACATGACTGGTTTTGACCCACTTCATAGAAACTGGCTGCTTTTTAACCATACTCAAAGCTCTCTTGTGTACAGTATGTTCTTGTACCTCCCTATGTTGTTTTTACTTTGGAAAATTAATATCTGCTGGATCACCAGAAACATTTGGTGTGCTAGTATGTGGAAAGAGGATCAACATGAGTATGTGAGGGAAAGAACTGTGCACGTATATCTTATCAGAAATTGGCTGAATTAGCAAAGTTCCTAATTACTACCTGAGATTGTGATCACCCCTGAAATCCCTATGCCTTTTGTTGATCTTATGTTGTGATGAGATTTATAGCAGTTCTGGTGAATTAGTTCCTTCCATTGTTAAAGTGCTAATGTTCAAACAGATAGCAGTAGCCACCACTGCTGTATGACAGTGGGTATTTAAGCTCCTTGATTACTTTACCTGATAAAAGCTGGGAATGCCCTTTTAATTATAAAAGCTTAGAAACAGCTCTCCCTCAAATGCTAAATGGGTCTATAGTCAGACAAATCTCAGGACCCCTCTGTCTCATGGCAATGGCGGTACAGCCAGTGCAATGCCGACAGGACCCACAAGTCCCTTGATCCCTTCTCATCAGGGAACAAGGCTGTTTATCCTGAAGGCTTTGGAGAGACCTAAGAGCAGTCTGACAGCACTCAGAAGGAGGTCACTGGAAAGATGGAGCCAGGTTCTCTACAGATCTGCATGGCTGGAGGACAAGCAACAATGGTCGGCCCTTAATTTCACATTGTGTAATCATGACTGTTCTCCTCTTATATCATCAAGAAGTTCTGAATTTTTAGGTAACCTCGTTCATAGATGAATTATTTTTACTTTCAAGAAGTCTGGGTTTTGCTTCCTTCTCCCATGAAACAATTATCAAAGTCATCACTCTGACAGTACTTCTGAAGGAATCACTGTACTGTCTTCTTAACCTCTTACAGTAGAGGGTCTCCTGTGCTTTGAGGGAATGGCTGGCCCCATTATTTTCCTCCACTCTCATATTACAAAAGAACATGTGAGAAAGGTTAAGTGATACTGAAACAAGAAAAGAGGCAAGATAGAGATCGATAAATCCATGACACTAATGATATGTCATATTTGAGCAAAGGTCTGTGCAAATTTCTTCTCCCACGAAACTGACCTATCATAAAAACTACTGCTGGTCAATTCAGTCCTCTTTCATTTCTTCCTCTGCTCAGCATTATTTCAAGTGTTTGCAAAGTTGTCACTTGTGTGTAATTTCATTTTGATAATGAAGACTTGCAAATTAGATTTATTTTATCCCAAGTTACACATTTCAAAATAATTGAGCTGCTGAGTGTAAAGCCAGATATTTAGCATATGGAATTTGTGCAATTCAAGAAGCACCCAGAATTGAGCCGATCAGCAAAACCATTTGATTTTAGATAAAAGAACAGGAACACTCTCCTTAAAAACCAGTTCCTTCTCTCAGAAGCCTTCCTATAGATTATAAAACCTTATTTTAGAAGTCTTTCCCTACTAGGTAAAATACTTAAACATGTTCTGAAGGAAATACGTAATGGTATCCTGTTAACTTCAGGGAAGACAGGTCTCCCTGTTGACCTAAACAGACTAGTCTAAAGGTAAGTATTTGTGCTTTGCTGACTAGGAGAGAACACAAGTGATACAACAATTTAATGATTGTTCCTGAAGTGAAGAGTAAAGGGATAAAAAAGGAATAGTTGAACCAAACAACACAAAGAAAGAAAGATAGTTGTCTATTCTACTTTCCACTGCTGCCCCAGACTGTTTCTCAGATTTCTGTACATCTTTTTCTAAGTCTCACAAATCATCTGCAAAGGTGTTGGATTATATATACACATAGCTGGACTGTTAGTTACAGGTATAAAAGGGACTCAAGTCATAACAGTTATAACTCTATTAATTTTTGTGTTTTATTGCCTACTAATTTCACAGGCCAACTATATCCTTCAAAATGCAGCACCTCAGTTTAGAAAAAACAGTGTCATTTTGAAAAAAATAAAATACCCAAGCATTTTATTTTAAATTTACAGATTTATAGGAGGCAAAATCCATGGCCAGCAATAATCACCTGCCCCTTAGCCGCCTCTAATAAGAAGGCAGAAAAGTAGACATACTTCTACTATATTTATTTTCTCAGAGAGAATAAAAAAGAATTTAAAGAATGTGAAGAAAGAACTTACTTTCAGTGCAAATAGGACAGCATCCTTTTCTGTTCAGGATTTTACCCTAATAGGGAGAAAGACAGGCTGATTTAATGAAAGAGTTTTTGGAGCAATGACTGCGTCATGTTGTAAGACTGTATAAGCCCTTGAAAATGGTTCAAGTTGTGTTTCAACTCAGTGCCCTGGTTACAGCTTCAAATATCAGGTGCTAAAAACAGACAGAACTATTCAGAGAGCTTCCTGGCAGCCTTATAAGAAATGAAATGCTAAAAGGGTTCTCTGTTACCACTTTTCTCTTTAGAGAGAGTGTGAGAGAATTGACTAGTCATTGGGTTAGCAAGATTGCTAGCTTTGCCCCCACCTCCCCAAAACATAAATGATACATTTCCCATGCATTCCCTTTTAGTCATGACGCAGAGGCAATCTGCGCCATCCCAGGCCCCTCCCAAATCATTCGTTATTCATATAAAAAGGAAGGGAGGGAGGGAAGGAGCAAGGAAGGAAATGAAAGGAAGGAAAAGGGAGGAAGAAAGAGAGAAAGAAAGAAAGAAAAAGAGAGAGAGAAAGAAAGAAGGAAAGAAGGAAAGAAGGAAGGAAAGAAGGAAGGAAGGAAAGAAGGAAAGAAAGAAAGAACTGATAGAAGTCTAGTTTGGCTAAATCTTATCATACGTCCACCAAATCACATAGACCTATGTCCCCAGTGAAGTAAATGGGCAGGCATCCAAGGATGTGCAACATTTAAAAGCAAACAATTTGGTCTCATCATAGCAATATGGATAAAGGGTTTGAGTATTTATCTACCCCTCTGCCCAGGTCAATTCCACTTACAGTTGTATCTTATGCAAGGATGACTAGAAGCAGAGACATGCCTCTGTGTGCCTAAATTCATGCTCCTTTTCAGTCTTCATCAACTTAAAAAATGTTCTATCTGATTTTTTTTATTTATATTCCCTAAAGTTAACCATCAAGCTAGTGGATACACCTGGAAAATTTCAGCCTAAACAATGTGTTTTTCCAAGCAAAACCTGTTGTTGGTTTTAACAGAACTTATGGTGACATTTGAGCTCACACGTGTTCCCATACAGGGAAGGAAGAGGCATACAAAGCTTTGCTGCACCTCAGCACTGACCCTTTGCTCCAACAGCAGTTGAAAACAGAGAAAGTCCCCTCTGTGTGATTATTGTTCCTGTTCCCAACCAAGCAGGTGAACAAGGTGAGGCCAGCAAGAGCAAGAAAATGGAGCTGTGCTATCCTGTCCGCTCAACAGCACAGAAAACTTAAGAACACAGAAAAAAATAGGTGGCAGGTCTATGCAGAGAGAAGGGAAGTGGGCAAAACCAGCAACCCCTATTGCTTTCTGCCTTGCTTTCTGCCTACAGTGCTGCCGTGCTTTGACAATATGCAGGGGAGAAATGAACTCTGAGTATCTGCTGGCAGACTGGAGTGGAGCACACTCCATCCTGCCCTTGCTTGATGTACATAGAACGAGTGCTTGGTGATGAATGCACTTGGGCACATCATCCACAAGGCACAGAAGAAGCTCAGTGTAAGCTTGTCTTCGAATGTGCAACTCCATGAGAGCAGAGCTGATGCACATCTGGACTTGAGAGAAGGGCTGGATCAGAGTTTCACTGGCAGTGTGGGCAGCGCTTAAGATGTTTGTGAGACAACCAGGCCCCAGAGCAAAGAGAATAGCAGAGGACCCGGCAGCAGCAGGGAGGCCTATCCAGCACCTGCTAGAACAAAACCACTTAAAGGAGGAACCATTAAAACCACACAGAAATAGGGAGCTTGGCAACACATATTTCTATGAACGGAACACATGCAGCTGAATGCCACACACTGCACTGCACAACCCTACCTCGCCGTTTCAATAAAAGAGTTGAAATCATCAGCCAAGATGGAAGTGGCAAGAATTCAAGTGAAATTGGATTCTCCAAGGCAGCCTGCTGAGGCTGGTTACTTGAGCCACCATGTTGGCTCGAGATCCTGTTTTTGTCTTGGAGAATAAGGAAATCCATTATTGCTAACATGTGCTGCAAGAGTTCGTTAGCATTGAGGGTTCCCTTAGGAGTGGGCTAAGTGATGTGATCCCATTTTTCCCTATGAATATTTATAAGCAGACCACATTTGAGTCTATTTATTTTCTGGGATTTTTCTTCTTTTTTTATGAGGTTTTCAATTTTAATGTCTGAGGGTTTTATTTTATATTTTTTTGGAGGCAAAACTAATTGCTGAGGGGAGGGGGTTGTTTAGTTGTGCAATAGCAACAGCTGTTGTTTTTTTGTGCCTCATTTGGCACTAGAGTAAAAACAGCAACTTTTTGTTTGTAATAATAACAGATGTGTATAACATTAAATGCAGTCTGTGCTAGAGATGGGAGAGTGTGTTCTGAATAAATTTTCAGCTCACTTGAAGTTCATGGGTTCAAAATTTACCCGCAGAATCAAACTCTGCAAATGTCTTCACATTCTGTGAATACAATTCTATTAACTTTTGCCTTGGAGCTCACAAGAGGCTGCATGCTGTAAAATTCACCAGGCTCTCGTCTAGCAGTACAAAAAGAGACATGTTCATGATGACTGGTCATTACCGTAGACTTAAGATGTTAATGAGGAATGCAAAGGCACAAGGAGAGGGGGCAGGTGAAAAATTGTAAGGATGGGTAATCAGAAAGGAGATGGCACAAAGCAAGAAAAAGGCTCGAGCAGAGCTAGGGCAAGTAAATAGCAAGTTAGGTATAAAAAGTTCTAAAGGAATCTCTGAAACTCAGTCTTGCCAAGTGTTGAGATTACTCCCTTTCTTTAAAGTATTTAAGCATGTGTTTAAGTTTAAGCACACGTGGAGGGCCCATAATTAACTAACTTCAGCAGAACTGGACACATGCTTAATAGATTTGCTGGATGGGGGCCAGCATGTACCACACCTTGCAGGCTGACACTCCAGGTAACTTGAGAGAGGGAATATCTATTTGGAGTCAGTGGTCAGAAGGTAAGAAACAGTAACCACAAACCACAAGGCTCACTAGAAGTCCAAAGAGAACCAATTTTAGTATAAATGTGACAGGCAGGACTGAATTTGTGAGAAGTATTGCCTCTGCTGCAGATGAAAAGTAGCTAAGAAAGATATTTCCTGTGATTACTGATACAGGATTAAATGCTCCAAAAAGAAAAGAAAAAAGAAACAGAAAAATGTGCCTAGCCCTATGAAGAAAATTGAAGAAAAGGCAGAGAGTCTTCAAATGTCTTCTGTGTTAGCTTGCAACCAATAGATGGAATAATACAAATGGTTGCACAGTACTGGAAATTTCTGCAGAATCCCAATTTGAAACCCACCCTTTCAAGAAATAATTGGCCAAAATTTATGTTGAAAAATAAAATAAAATTCTATCACCAAAAACACCCACAATATCGTGCAAAGAGTATTAAGAATGCATGGTAAAACATTTAAGCCATGGAATAATATTTTAAGTTCTTTGTGAATCTTCAATCCTTTCCCGATCAGTTGTCCACAACATAATACACTTTTAATGAGATAACTTTATGTGACCTGACATGTGAGGGACACTAAACCACATTTTATTCCACAGCAGTCTCCATAGTCAGTGGAGAGTGCTTACTGTCAGAAACATTGTGAAGAGAGAAAACAAATGGAGAGCACACCACTACAGTTTGCAGAGGCAGCGGCATAACTATGCATGATATCCATACTTCCAGTATTAGAATCACTAATATATCTGTATCATGAATAATGTGGTGTGCTTAATTGATGTTTATAAAATTGTGACAGAAAAATCTCATTAAAGAGAGTGAAGCAGAGATGAAAAGTAAAAGATTTAATTCCATTAGCATACATTATTTGCTTTAAAATTACTTGGTACCCATTTGGAATAGGAAAAAAAATCTTACTCTAGAGTTTACATTCTTTCTCCTACTTGTCCTTCCAATTTAGCTTGAAAGTGCAGAAATGCAGTGTATACCTGAGGAGGAGAGTGGGTTTGCTTGCAGCTTGCATTTAAAGGCAGGGAGCAGGGTGATTGGTCAGATACTGGAGCAAATGGTGCTGCAGGGTAACAAAGCTGGTCTCTTCAGCCCTAAGGAACCAGATCTTGTCTGAGGACTCACCTCAGAGGCCTAGGGCAGTTTAGGACTTCACGTTAAACTTGAAACAGATTGTGTAGCAACACTAAATGAGTTTGTCGGTCAGTCACTTATGCTGCTGCAGGACTGTGGATGGTGAATTTTTATCCACCGCTATTTTCACTTTAGAAGCCACTTCAGCTGGTCACCTCAATGCTCAAATTTATATATGGACACTGCTGAAGTGATGTACTTCACTGAAGATCTATATTAAGTCATGGTAACTACTTTATCTCAGAAGCATCTTAAACATCTGTAATACATCAGCACAAGGTAAAAATAAATGAGATGCAGTGTGTACCAGGTTCTCAGTCAACAAAAAATTTGAAGACACCTGAGGAGCCCAAACTCTTGCTGCTTACACCATGAATGGCCTGAAGGTAGAAAACCTCATTGCCATGAGCCACATCACATTCCCCGAAGAGCAGCTTCGTTTGTTCACGCTTCCTAATGCGTATGCAGCATCTCATGTGAGGCCCAATAACAGGAGAATTGCCCTCTGCAGGGAGTGCCAGAGGATGTAAGCATCGTTCTTTAAGCCCACTGTCACAGCAGAACAGGGTACAGGTACAGGCTGTCTATTCTACCACTGCTTCTGGCTGTCAGAAGTTTACATGTATAAAATTTTACAAACTAGAGTTTGTCATTTAAAAATTTTGTATCTAGGTGTCTGTGACTCACATTTTCCCCACTGGCTTCCAGAATGGAAAAGAAACACTGAGAAGGTGTAATCTAATGACTTGGCTCTCTCTTCTGCAGTTCAGCTCAAAGATCTGCCCCTACATGAGGTGCTATTTAGAGCTCCCTCTTGTGAAAGCTTGAGCCATTAAAACAAAATAATTTGTCAGAGTCAGAAATCCAAGAAACAAAGGCTGACTTTAGTTCAAGGTTTCAAGTAAAGCTAATTTTTGAAGCAATTGAGTAAAGTTACAGTGACACTCCTCTTTGGGTTCACTTCAGACTTTCAAATAAGAAAATACTCAGGCCACAACCTTAGATAAAACAGCATGGCTTAGTTGAAATCATTTACTTTGTCTAATTTACATTTTCAACTCAGTATTAAGCCTCACATGCACTCATAAACTACTGTGGCTTGCCTTAAGAATATGCATGCTTTTGAAATATTAACATAGTCATCTCATCGTTTTATAAAACTATGAAATATAAGCGTAAGGGATGTTCCAGTGCAGATACTTGGGACAGAGAAAGTTAAACGCAGAAGGAGAAATGGATCAGAGACTCTTCAGAGCAAGGACAGAGGTGGAAAGACCATATTCAGGATCACAGTAGCACACTTTTGGGGAATGTCAACCTAAATTAATATGCCAGAGTATCCCTTCTTTCCAAACTGCATGCCCCACTGCCTTGCACACACTTCCAAGAAACACTGGAAAAGATAATGGTGGAGAAAAAAAAAAGAGAAGAAAACTCAGTTCTTTTAAAAAACTCACATGAGGACAGCTGCTGACTGGAATGCACTGTTTCTTGCGACACTCTGTTTTGCCTTTCACACAAGCACAGATGGTGCAGTTCACAGAGGACCACATCTCTCCATCCTGCAAGAGGGAACATAATATAATATCAGCTGGAGTGGCAACAGGAAGATATTTCAGCAATGTATCATTGCACAAGAAAGGATGACTTTCCCTGTTGGCACTGTCTCATTGTTTAGTCTAAATTATTTTGAGGTGTCTGTCCATGGCCAGTTGGATTTAAGACAAAGATCAAATTCAGCAAGGTTTTCTTCTCTTTGTCCCTCTTGGTCAGAAATTCATTTTTTCAGGGCTAACCTAATCACATTTTCATTTTTTCATCAGTGTCCTGTTTATTTGCATTGTTTTCTCTCTAATAAGCATCTGACATATGATCACACCTACCACAAATTTTCATTTAAACTGGCATAATTAGAAAAACCTGATTCACTCGGTTGAGTGAAATCTATAGGTTGTTGCAAGTGAAAGTATTTGATTAAGATGTCAGCATACAGTGAATTTACTCCCAGATGCACCATCATTTTGACTTAGGGCAGGAATGGTTGAATAATGAATTCTAATTTAGATTACTACAGCACTTTTACAGATATTTGATCTGCTAAACATCTGAAAAAGTTTAGAAGAGATACAGTGCTGAAATTCTCAAATGCGGAGCAGGTAAGACAGCCTATGTATGGCTCTGAAAGTATTAAGTGCAGAGCATAATATGCATCATGGTCTTGTCCCCACTTGGGATGAATTGCTTGTGGAACTGCCCTGGCTCCTTTTTTACACGCGCTGCATTTGCCAAGTGTGGTTTCTAAAACATTCTGTCTCACCCACTTACAGTCTTGTGCTAGTCCACTTAGAGCCAAACTGTGCATGTTTTCTGTTTACAGGGCTGCTGGGAAAGAAGGGTGAGGATAGACCGGACAGGAACAGGCAGCTCAACCAGACAGCTGTGAATAATTACGTGCCCACCTCAACATGATGTTCTGACCAGAAAGAAAAACAGACCATATCTGAAATGCAAAGGAGCCTAACTTATTCAGCGCAGCACGCTTGCCCAAAGGCCGTCTCTCTTCTGCTTTTTGTTTCTAGGGCAATGTTACTATTGCCTAGTGTTTCTGATGTTCTTGGGTCTCTGATGATCATTCACCAGGCAACTATTAAGGTACCAGAATACATCACATCTGACTGCATGTAGCTATCCTGAATTTTTGTCTTGCAGCTGGTTTTGCACAGAGGTGCAAAAACACATTCACTGTGTCCACTCTACCTGTGTTAGAGAACTGACTTCAACAGAGCGACACTCAATTTACATTTTTGCACACGAGGCCAGAAATGGATGTGCTGTCTCGTTATTTTTTCACACTCCATATAACACTAGTAATATAATAAAATCTTCACAAGAAGCAGAATATTTTAGTTGGGTGCCTAAGAAGTAGACATTTGTTCCTGAAGCACAATGGCGCCAGTGTGAAAGTGCCAATCAGATGGAGTATAGTCTCAGTGTACAGTAGGTTCACATGTAATTTCCAGAATAAACACTTCAGCTATGTACACAAAAGATGGAATAAATGGGAAGCAATTCTGGCTGAGCAAACCAAGTATTCACAAAGGACTTAACATTTGATCTGATTCAAGGGTCTCTTAATTCACAGATGGCCCACGAGGTGACAGAATCTTTTTCTGACACAGTGTGGAAAAGAAGCTGCACCACTTGGAAAAACAACAGGGTCTCAGCAATAGCAGAAGTGTTCTGCAGGGAATCCCTTATGATTTGAAAACACTGGGTGAGACTGGCGTAGGTAAGTGTTACTACACGGCTATCCCAGCATAAGATATCAGTGGTGCTGTCCTTAGCAGAGGGGTGAGATTAAGTAAATTGAGTAACTTTCAGCCAAGAAGAACTTCACAAAGCTCCTGTTGGCTCAGCTATGGAAAAGACTTTGGTCCAGTAGATTAAGCCTACATGCCACTCAGAATATCTCCTCCATGAATATCGGTGTTTGTTTGGGAAAGCAGAGCATTAATATCTCTTACTAAAAATGCATCACTTGTCATGAAACAGCAGCTTGAACCTCCACATATGGAAGGGGAGGCAACATGTAACATTCAAGGAGGAGCTATAAGCTTTAACTGCTGTATATCAGCAGAGTTTACACAAACTCAGGAAAAAAAAAAAAAAGCAGATGGCAAATTTTGCAAAGCTTTGCCTCCATCATCAACCAGAATGGCAAGGATTCAGCTAAAAAACAAGCCACATTTCTAATCTACAGCAAAATCATGCTGTTTTGGCTGTTACAATGACATCTACTCTTGAACCACACCTGAAGCTTTACCTGGAAGATCTTATTGCCAAACTTGCACACTTTTACTTCCTCAGGAGGGATATATGAGACACACTCCTTGCAGCAGTGGTCTTTGTTTTTATTGCATTCACCGGAAAGTAAGCACCTCTTCTTACATATCACTGTTGAATCCTAGGTAAAAGGATGAAAGGAAATCATAAAATCATCACCAAGGTGTTTGTGTTCCTGTGTGTCCTTACAAAGTATTCCTGCTTGTTCATTCATTGCATCCACCCAAGCTACAGCCCAACTGCTTTGAATACATCAGCTCAGAGAAAAAAAAAAATTATTTATGGATTAAGGGAATCTTTCATGGTCTATGAAGCTAAAGCTCAGTTTGTACTTCTATTTGCCTGCAAAACCTTACTGATTTGGTGACATTTTCATTTTTTGCCTAGATGCAGAAGTGGAAGTGGTCACAGTCATGTTAGGGAACTAAATAAATATCACTGCCATTCAGCAGAGATGTAGCAATTCATCATCAAGAAACTCCTCTTCCACTCTAATGCAAAGTTAAAGAGGATCATATAGTCTGAGTAACTTTATTTTGCATCACACAGAGTCAGGCATCACGTCTCAGCTGAGGCAGTAACCTTCTAAACTTTCCTAGCAGAATTGCAAGTGCTCTTCAGATCATATCCTCTTGGACCACACAAGATGCCACAGAACAGTATCAGGCTTACAGTTCCACAGCCCTACAAATTACTGCTAAGCCAGACAACCATCAGCACACAATATCAAAGCACTATTGACTTACCTTGCATGTACACACTGTGCAGTTGTCATAAATAAATGAGGACCCATTATCATACACATTGCTGTGAAAGAGGCAGCTTCCAAACGGGAGGTCAAACACTTTCCTCTGTCCTGAATATAAATAAACAATAATAGAAACAGAATGTGGTTGAAAATACACCATATTGTCAACAAAAATAGAAGAGCTTATTGTCACTAGATCAAATTCATGTGCAATGTCATTTGCTATGTTTCCACTTCGGTGTGAAAAAAATATGTACTTTTAACAGTTCACTGTTCCTTTAGTACACATTCATCTGTACAAATCCTACCGTGGGAGGGAATATAAATATGATTTACAGCATGTTTATATTGGAAAAATCTTTCTTCTCCTTCTCATCATAAAGTGCACAGTGCAGCTACATGAATAAAAAGTAAGCACTGCAAACTCTTAAGGTAGGCACACTTAAACTAGTTTAAACAGTCTTCAACTCAATGCAATAACTTATCAAATAAAGCAGTCTTAACTGGTTTTAGCATATCTACCTCAGGGGTTCACAGCAGCCTAGCTAAATCAACTCAGTGACACTGATGCAAAAAAAACATAGGTGTTGTCCAGTCTCATTAAGATAGCTCAGTGTACCGTGTTCACACAAGACTGCAAGAAATACAGGCATTTGCATAGTTTATGAACAGAATGAAGGCAATAGAAGATATTTAGTTTCCATAATTCGTAAAATATTCAGGCCTAATGAGAGTGAGGCAAGGGTTTGGAGCACTGTACAGGGAAGGCATCATCAAAATCAAATCCTTCCTGAAGTCCTGCTATTCTGCAAGCACTTGCAGACCCAAGTTGCAACAGAGTTTGTGGTTCTTTTAAGCTTCTTTCGTTCTTCAGCTTCTTTCCCACTAAGTTATTTTAAACAAGTGACCATTATGATACATACACGAGCTCTTCGCAGAAACACTACACTTACTTTGCTAATTTTGAATTGCCCTGTTTACTTTTGCCAGCAGCCAACTAATAAGTTCTTTTATCAGTGCCTGTCACTTTCGTAGATTATTGTTTCTGAGGTCTAATGTTTAATAGAGATCAATTCCAAGGCAGTGAATGGCCACTACAAGTACATACATGAAGTATAATTACTAGGCAAACACTTTAGCTTTTAAACCATCAGGTTTTGGCATACTGTGATTCCTTCCTTTTTAAGTAACTCTTGATAAATGTAGAACATGTTATAAGAAAAAGATTCCATTTTCTTTTGAGATATAAATAAACAAAAGGATAAGCACACAGCAAAATCCATTGGATTAGCCTTGAGTTTTTACAAATCTAATGTTAAACAAAAGTTAAGAAATAATTGCTTTTGTTCCGTTAAACACAACTTGAACATCTCTCTCTTGCAAATTAGCTACTTTGAATTAATCTGTGCTTGCATAGCCAGCCTTCCATTTACTGGATGTGCATCTTCCTGAAAAGGCTTGATTTCACTTGCAGGACTGACATATGAAATCAGTTGAGGACACTTGGTAGCCCTAAAAGGAACTGCTCTCCATCCATGCACCACTTACGGGTAAAGCCTAGCCATGGTCCCGCCTGTAACAACACTTCTACTGCTCCATGTGGGGCCAGGACTTCAATAGCATAGCTTGTGTCAACAAGTGAACAAAAGTCCAGCTCCCTCCCACACTATCTTGCCATGCCTTGCAAACCACTCAGCACAATTCCGGGTGGCCAACCCAGTTCAAATAGTTGGTAAAAAACCACTGACAAAGAAGCTACCGCTTTAAAAGATGTGGTGATGAAGATATTTGGCTTAATGGTTGGCTTTGCTGGCTCATAACCACTAGTTAAACTAATAATTCAAGTCCCAGTAGACTCCACAGCATTCTTCTAAGCTATATAAGCTGAGTATTAGGAATTCAATTGCAGGGAGGTCCTCCACATGATACTTTAAAAACCATGCCTCAGCATCCCTGGAAACGCTTCCCTTTCCTGACAGCCATGCAGCATGCTAATCATCCCTGGCTTTACTTCCACTCCAAAACTTTTAACACTTCCCTGTGAACAGACATTATCTATTCAGAGGTATATGAAATGCTTTAAAGACTACATAAAATGAAATTGACCATTATTAGTGAATTTGTTTAATTCTTAGAGGGGGAAAAAAAGAACCTGTAGAAAGATCCTCTTGAAACAGTCAAAAATTAAAGCTGCATTTCAAATGCCTAGATCAAGGAGGGGAAAGTTCAGCTGAGAAAAGCATGGGGAGGAGAGGACAAGGGGAGTTTACAGAAGGAAAAGAAAAATGTCCTCAGCCAAAACAGAAGCTCAGCATTTGGATTGTTCTCCTCTCAGTTCCATTCCTCTACTGCATTACTCTCTGGTCCTACGGTTAAACGGTCCAGGCAGATATTTATCTGTAGCACTTCTCAATTAGCAAATAAATAAATTCAGGTGTATTTCCCTGGAACTCTATACAGCTTGCTAACTTCAAGGCCAGACCTCTCTGTATCCCTAACCTAGGCCTGGAAACAGACTTTGGATAATAGTAAAGATGTAGTCAAAATTATAAAGTTTCCGTTGAAGAACTGGGAGTTATTGGGCTCTCAAAATTTTCCAAACCTAGTTATAACTTCATGGAGCAAATTAAAACTAACTGACTTGGTAGGATGTAAGTAGTCCTTGTTTATGAAATAGACAGAATGTTAACCTCTGGGATCTGTGCCTTATTTTGTCACTGCCTTCTTTGTCATGACTTGGAAGAACTAGCCCTTCTTAGAGGCCTCTGACTTATGCCTTTAAAATGTGGTGGAAAGATATAATTGAAAATATTCTTGGATGAAACTGAGATTCCACCTTAAGAAGGCAACCACGAGGCTGACTCCTGGGTCCGTGGCACACCTCTGACAACAGTTTGCAAGAATGCAATGTCAGTTCAGAAGTTTCCTCTGGCTTGCATTTCCTCAAAACAAACTCAAATGCTCACATGAATAATAATACAAGAGGGCAAGGCCTTTCTCTTGTGGCAAACTCCAAAAAGCAGCTCCTGCCTCAACCTCCTTTGTAAAACATAAAACAAAGGTGGGAAACATCTCTGTATTTGTCCCTCTAAGCAAGCCAGTTGGTCTACATTCAAATGCTCTTCTGAAGCTGCTTGCTTAGTACCACCCATCAGAACCCTACACACCAGCCCTGAGTACCTGTTCAAAACGTGTACATTATAAATTCTACCGAGCAATAGAGTCTGTTTCACCTCATAGAACCTACCAGTATTGTGAAATACTGGTATAAAAGATGCTATGTACAAACACATCATATTAATTACAAAATTCCTAGGGAAAAAAACTCACTCACCCAAGCATTTGGGGCAACACTGTCCAGCAGGAATGTGACTGAGGTGCTGGGGACATGAGAGAATGGGGCAGACTTCTTGGATACACTGTGTCCTGCCACCCTGAAGGAAAATAGGCTCAGTTAGAGAAAAAATTAAAGCAAAATATCAAGTAGATGTGCGTGCACACACACAGACTGGTAACAAGGTCTTGAAAAGCCTTAGACAAAGCTAACAAATTTCTGCTTGCATCAGGCATAGGACCTGTTATAGGACACCTGTCCTTCAGGACTTCCTACATTGTTTGCAGAGACCTTGAATTATTCATTTTTTCTTTAAGCTCTCAAACAATGAATGTAATAGCTGAAGAAACACTGTCTTTTAATCTTATTTTTTGGTGTGGATATGAGAAAACCAGGGAAAATAAAATCATTATCCATGAACCTTTCCGGATGTTCAAAAAAGTTACTAAGCAATTTTTAACATTATTCTTCATCTCCTGTGTCGTGCCCTTCTAGGCTTGTCTGGGACAGGGATTAAGCGCTGAAGCAAGATGAGAGCAGGTGTTCTTCCACTATGTCCATGACCTCAGAAACCAAATAAGCCAAAATCACTTAAGAAAGCACATTCTTTTTAGCCTCCAAGTCCAACTATGCAAACCCAGAAGGTCTGCTTTCCTCAGAGGACTGAAAACCAAGAGGGTATCTGAAATTCTGAAAATGAATGAGGAAAGAAAAAAAAAAAAGAACAAAAAAGGCAAGCTAGACTGGATATATCCTGGTGTATCGATGAATACCAGAAACAGAGGCAAAGGCAAAAGCACAGAATATATATCTAAGATTAAGTCACTCAAAAGAGATTTTTGTTCTCATTCTGCTCTGTTGCCGAACTACTTCACTGTGCTTTTAGAATACTGTGTTTAGCTCTAGACCCCATATCAACATGTGCTCCATGTGCTCATGAGAGGTCCAGGTTGGCAAACTTCAAAACTCAGTCCATCCTTGTCTTAGCAAGGAAAGTCAGTTCTTTTCATCTTACTGTCTTGCCTTATTTATCACTCAGAGCTTCAGGATCATCCCAACAATAAGCTTTGTGTTCCTGAAAGCTGTGATTGAAGACTTATGAACAGTCTCCTCCCACTTACATGCTGGATGGCTCTGGGGGTTCCCTGGGGAAAGATGGAAAAAGCTGTTCATTTTGAAGAGCTCTGTGCCTGAAATGATCGTGTACCATTCCACTCCTAATGGCCTCAGTGAATCACCTAAAAGCTTTTACATATAGGCAGACCCACGTATACACTGTTACATAGAAAATAACATGCTGACTGTACCCCCATTCTTTTCAGGCACTGAAGTCTACCTGTCCCATGGGGCTACCAAAGCATCCTGAATGCACATGGCTAAAGGACTGCTCGTAATTCTTTCACTGCGGCACACAGAAACACAGAGTTTATTGTAGGCTGAAATGACTGCTCTAAATAAAGGGTCAGACCAGAAACTTGACAAAACGAAATTAATTCTTCACTGATGTTCCTTAGTTTGCTCAGGGAATACCTCTATGAGAAGAGACACAGGTGCAGAATGAAAGAATGGCTCTTTGAAGCAGTGCCATCTCTCATCCCAGGGAAAAAGGCTTTGAGAAGACAAAGTTCAAACTTCAGAGACAGTTCAGAAAAAAAGAAAGTAGGGCACGGAGGCCTCAGCCAGTCTGGTGACAGGATGAGGAATATATCCATGGAAGTAAGAAGGAAAGGCTAAGAGAATTGGGATTGTTCAGCCTGGAAAAGGCTTCAGGGTGACCTAATTGCAGCCTTCCAGCACCTGAAGAGAATGTACAAGAAAAATGGAAAGAGACTATTTACAAGAACATGTAGCGATAGGACAAGGAGGAATGGTTTTAAAGTGGAAAAGGTTTAGATTGAACTTTAGGAAGAAATTCTGTACTATGAGGGTGATGAGGCACTGGAACAAGTTGCCCAAAGAAGTTGTGAATGCCCCATCCCCAGCAGTGTTTAAAGCCAGGTTGGATAAGGCCTTGAGCAACCTGATCTAGTGAAAGGTGTCCCTGCCCATGGCTAGTGGGTTGGAATGAGATGATCTTTAAGGTTCCTTCTGAGACAAGCCATTCTGTGATTCAGTGAAGATAAAGCAATGCTCCAACACAGGTGAACACAGATTCTTTCTTGCAACCTTGCCTTTGTATTTAATACTCATATATCCTATGGCTCTGCAGAACTGTAATGGAGTTTTGCTCCTCTGACAGATTGAATCAAACCTCAGGCTTCGCACATTTTTGAAACGTTTCCTTTTCAGTCTCTTGTATAGATATCTTTATAAATACAAAATGCCATGGATAAAATATGTCTTCATTTCAGCCTTTTGTTTATAGCCACTTGTTTACTTTTTGTACTGGTCCCTCCTCTGCATAAAACTAAGTTCAGTTGCATCTCTCTCTGTACCCCGCTGCTACTCCTGCTTCCAGCTGTAATGCTGCTTTTTAGCACTATTTTCTAACTTGTTCTTGTCCCAGATAGGCTCTTCCAGGCTTGAATATCATGCTATAGTGCAAGTTCAAAAACAGCCTGAAACAAATCAACTTGCACCATTTAAAATAAGAATAATTCCATTTGCCCTACTGAACTTAGAGAAATAACTCATTGGGCACTCATTGAAATGTCAAAACATACACAACATTTCTATTTTCTTAAAGGCCTCAGTCATAATTCAAGACTTCAAAACATCCAGAATGCCAGTTTTCACCCAGTTTTCAAACAGCTAGTGCAGCCAGTGTTTTAAATTGCATGGAATAGAGATGCGTAAGGAAAGAAACCCAATACAAAAAAAGTTTAACCAAAAAAAAAAAAAAAGGAAAAAATAACTCTGGAAAAAGATTGGCTCTAGCAGAAGCTAGGGTGGGAACTGCATGGTAAACAGCTTGTCTCCTTTGCCTCCCAGATGCATCTGCAAGATTTTAGCTCACATTTCCTTGTTAAGCATGACACCTCCCAGGCAGCCAGAACACTCCAGGTCTGAAGCAACACCTTCCCATTGTTGAAGTAAAACCAAAGCTGAACTGGAAGCCACCACAGATCAATGAAGTACAAGTGACAGACATCTGCTTCTTTTGTGAAATGCTATTCAAGAGCTAGGCAAATAAATCCTGGAGGGTTAGTTAACATGAAGCCTTAATCAGGGGATGCTGCTGCAGTCTGCAGTCTTCTGGAGGGAACAGATATTGTAATACAGTGATACAGTAATAAAATGAAAAGATTCACTTTCTACCTAGCACTGGATCAGGGGGTGGTATGAACTGAGGTTTCATTTTGTCTCAGCAGTTTCCTCAAGAGACAGAAGATGAAATAGCACTTTCTAATGCTCCCACGAGAGGTCCATCTCTGAGAAAGACAGATAACGAGTCTTTCCTTAAATGAAAGCATCGAGCCAGTCCAGCTAGCCCTCCATTTGCTTCTGCTAAGCTCCTACCTTGATTATGCCATTATGCTGCTCAATAAGGACACCAGTAGCTTGGCAGAGTGGAAAGACACACCCCTCCAGACTGTGACTGACTTTACTGGACACACTGGATGAAGGACAGAGTGCAGTTTCTGGGTAGGCTCCCCACATGCCTGGTGCACAGCATGGATGCAGCCTGTATGCTAGGACAGATGGAGAGGAAAATGTCTGCAGAAAAAACTGTCTGTAAAAAACTCCCCAAAGGCTGGGAGCCTGCTGCAATTAATTTCCAAGAACCTTGGGTTTCATCTCCCATGAGGGTTAGAACAGTGACTACCACCAACAGCTTGTTTTCAGCAGACTTTTAAAGCACTCATGAAATCCCAGGAGAACAGAGGCTCCCATACTCCCAATTTGTTTGTTCCTGATAACAAGCACATCTAAATTTAATAATATTTTATATACATGTTATTTAAGGTTAAAGGTTAACATCAGTATTATCAAGAAACATGTTTCTTGTGGGCATCTCATTTTTTATTTCTCTTGCAGGTTTTATCTCTGTGCTTTAGTGAAGTTATAAATCATCTAAAGTAGATTACTCCCTAGTTTTGCCCTATGTTCACCTTGTGCTTGAAAGACTGCTAATCCTCCAACTGAAGTAAAATTTCCATTGATTTCACAGAATATTTTGTATAAGTGCTGGCTGGCATTAGGATTCAGTCCACAGTGGATTGTAGAAATTTATTTTTAACTTTCATCCTAGAAGAAGTGCTACCAGTCAGGCTATCTTTACAGGAAAAAAAAAAAAAAAAAAAAAAAAAAAAAAAAAAAAGAAAAAAAGAAAAAAAAGGAAATATCAAAATTACATTTCTCTCAACTCCAGGATACATATTCCAGACATTAAGAGCAAGGTCAGACACACACTGTAGACTCAGCAGGGATTGTTGTAAGAACTAAGACAGATGTTCAAAGTTGTCTCCAGCTATGAATAAAGATTTTACGCCACCAGCATGAGAAAGAAAAACTTTGAAAGTTCAACAGGGTCACTACTGAGCAAGTCTGCCCCATGTCAGTGGCAAGAGAAGCCAAATAAAGACAACAACTGTGTGACTGTCTGTCTTCAACCACCACCACAGTGCAAGTAACTACAGTCACCAGGAGCATATCAAGAGACATTATCATTTTTTTGTGACAGCAATGGCATAAAGGAAAAAAATTAGAAATATACCAATAAAGAGATAGGCATATGATTTGGGATTCAGATAATGAGTGTTACCATTCTGGAATTAAAAAAAAAAAAAATATTAAGGCATTCAAGTATTGCTGTTTCATTACACCACATTGGGTGATGTGTATAGGGCTTTTTATGTGAACTGGACAGTATGTTGGCTTCCATACTCTTGCTGGTCGCCAGGAGCTCTGTCTGATTAACAACTGAGCCATAGTAAAGATTTTCACTACTTCCCAAACATGTACTAAATACATAAACCAGGTCAGCAACATGTACTATGCAAACATCTCCAAAACATCCCTGGAACCACATGCTTGTAAACCCATACCTTGAGCTTACAATGAGATTACTGTCCCTGATGTGCCAGGTAAGCAGACTTCAGGTACAAAAGGGAGAGGATACTGTATTTAGAGTGGGGGTTTAATCTGGAAATAAAACAGGTGTTCTCTCGGTGTTCTCTCCCAAATCAGACAAAAGAGACTCCAGTTCTTATAAGAATGCTGGTGCAGTATGTGGTGGACAGCCCCTGGGAGTAACTTCACCCCTACACAGTATTTCAGAGTCTCTGAAAGAGCCATGTCATGCATGGTGAGAGTATCCTAGAAGGGTCACAAGAGGAAGATTTTTAGGAAACGCACAAAGTAGCAAACCAGTTCTCAGCATAAAAGCAAACAGTGCATCAAACAGTTCAGCAAACAGACAGACAGACAAGCCAGAGCTTCCCACGTCCATGCAGCCTGATCTATTGTCTAGACTAGGATTTTAAAAATGCCTCTTTAGAAAGTATTGGATAAAATTCAGAACAGGGAGATCTTGAGCTTCAGTTCAAAACAGCAGATATTTATACCGCCTTGGGTGTGATAGATTTTTAAACTCTGGATTTAGATTTCAAACCCTATTTTCTGAGATATCTCTGCTATATAAAGACTTTAGAAAGTGGCCCTAGTGACAGTCTAAAGTGATATCCTGAGAACTGCATGTGAAGCAAATGCTCATATTTATTTTAGTACCAAACCGTACAGATCAGTTGAGATATAAAAAATCATCTTAAATGTCTTAAAAATTATCTAAAATCTATACAGATTAGAAACGGCACACTAAAAGATTCTTATTAATAAATTACTAAAGCAAACTCTGGGGCAAAGTAAAGGCATAATTCTTAAAACTATCTCAGTCTGATGCAAAGACTTTCCTGGACACAGCAAAAGAAGCATAAAGAACTCTGTTAATTTCCAACAGGTAAGAGTTTGACTCCACCACCTCTCCCTTCATGGGCACCCTCAGGATACGGTTAGTTAGGTACACAGTTTGTGTCATCAACAAGCTCCAATAACAAGAAAGTTTGATTTGTTGTCTCCAACTATCGTAAACTCATGTCCTGAGCTCCTAGCAAATTTGAAGTGCACAGAGTTTGAACATCTTGCCCTAAAACCACGAACCAAAGAGTCTCCCTTTTTTGGAAGTCAATGTGTATACGGTTGTAATACAGCTGCTGAGGAATTAAATATAATATTCATTAATTAGTAATTTAGGGTAGAATGAAGCCTCTAAACACTGTTATGCTAGCCATCAACCAAATACCATGCTTATGAAGTGACTCAAATAAGTACCAAGCCTATCCAGCCTGGCCATCTATTCTACTTCTCAAAAGCCACATTTCCTGCGATTGGTTACATTAAGAAAATTAATTTTCTCTTTTGTAGAGGTAAGTGGGTTGCTGTTTGTTTGCTGAAATGTCACAGCATCTCCCTAAAGACTGAAGTATGTTGTTCTGGGAATACAGCTCTCCACTTTGAAATCTGATTGCTGGGGAGCTGTTGGTCCAGCTTATTTCAAGTTTCAAAACATGAGTTGCACTGACTCTCCGGAGGGAGGAGGTGAAGGACCAGGGTGAAAGGGAACATTCTGGAACACGAAATTATGGGTTGTACAGTAGCTTTCTTTAAGGTACGCACAGGCAGAGACGCTGCTCCTAAATTTCACAGTTGCTGGAAATGCAGAAGGGCTCCTTGGGGAAGGTCACGCAGCACTCTGCTCCCAGCTGGGGGACTCAGCGCAACCTTCATCATATTTCTCCAGTCTAATAGTGCTATGCAGAAGTGTTGCTGGGATTAATGTGCATCTGGCTTCCCAATCCAGCTGAAATCAAATTGTTTGCTGACACAACAGCCTAGTTGCAGAGTCAAGCAGCTGAACAGCCAGCAGCCCTCTCCCCTCCAGGGCTTACACACTGAGCTCTTGGCTCTGTTGAAAGTGATGTTGTAAATAGCCCTTCTTTACTTGGAAACCTTGAAAATTTAATCATAGAGTGTACTTTTCCCCTTTCAGACTGATTTCCTAAGGAAAGAAGGCTTATGCAGGTGGAAACCAGGCACACCTGTAGGTTGTGAATCCCTGATCAGCTTCAGCCACAAACGTTCAAGGGAATCATCTGAAAAAGGTATACAGAGATAAAATAGCAAAAATCAAAGTGGCATTAAGATCTCAAAGACATTTAGTTCAAATGTTGTTAGTTTCTGTCTGTTTGTTTGTTTTTAAACAGACTGCTGCAGAGATTAGAGAGTCTCCAGTTTCTTTCCCAGAAGGGACACTAAAAAGCATCCTACAGTGTTAGGAATCAGCTGGCCTTCCAGCCAGCATCTCCCAGACCTCCTGCCTTTCATTCAGTGCTTGTTTCATGGAGGTGATGGAGAAAAATGCAAATTTTTGCAGTTAGGGCAAATAAGAAATCAAGTGTTAAACATCTACAGAAACAGAGCTTTGTTACTTCTTCTGCTCCTAGAACAGTATTCCTAGGTCAGCAGGAAGGGGGGGATGTAAGACAGGTAAGACAGGTCTGTGTCCTGTACCTATTGCACCCTTCCCATGAGATGAGGCATTTTTGTTCATGTCTTTCCCGTGTTTGTGTTTTTTTCCCCCACACCTACAAGGATTCATTGATACCTGTTGTTCCAAACCAGCCAGCAACTACCATAAGTGCTGGATGCTTTCACCTGGAGCCCACATATTTGCTTTGCTTTGGGAGCTGTTACTTTATTGATCCTTCTCCTGGACAGTTCAACAGCTGAAGCTTTCCCAGGTTAGATCTGTTTCTCTCAACATATCTCTCCTCCAAGCAGGAGTAATGTGTCTCACAAATTATTCTGTCTTTTGTTAGGTGCTTTTTAATGTCTCTAAAGTGACATGCAGAAGGCAGAGCTTTCAACTCTGTAACAGAAGTTATTCCTTCTTCCTTCTGTTCCTTCTTCTGCTAGTAGATAGTGAGTTAAAGAAAACACAACAGTATCTCTCGACAACTCAGAGCTGGCTGGATTCACACTGCAACTCAAACAACTTTGTGGACTGTTTAATTATCCTCAGCACTATTTCTAGCAACAGACCATCACTTTTCTGAATTTTTTTCCCATTGAGAGACTGTGTAAAAAGTTATCTTAATTTTCTCAACTTTATCAACAACACTTAATGCTACATAGCAGTTTAGTTCTTACTTTCAGCATGCAGATGATTGGCCAGCATCTCAAATCCAGCTTTTCCTCTAATCTGAATCCTTTCACATCATCTCCATCACCTGCAGCCATTTCACACACTTACTAATCAAACTCCCTTCCTTGCTGCAGTTCTCATACCGATTGCTGTTCCTGGGTTATTACTTAGCTACATGCTGGGTAGTGGTATCAAAAGGCCTTAGACTTCTGAAATTAAAAACAGCTCATTATTTATGGACAGCTATTTAACAGAAATGCCACAACCACAGGTACCACTGCACATATCCTCCAGATATCTTGGTGTTTCCTATAATCCAGACATATTTATACAGGCTGTACTTCCCACTCTAACCTCCCCACTAGCTGCTCGACAGGGCACACTCAAACAGTGCCACGTCATCTCTCTGTTTCTAAGGAAAACCAGGATAGAGATCTAGCACCATACAGTACACACTGCAGTACAATGCCTTTCTATAATGTTGGAGGTTATAACCTGATGGAAGAGGTGGATTTTAAGGTGGGATGTAGGCAAGCACTGTATCAAAGGTCATACATATCCATGGGGGTCTTTCCATTGATTTTCATCCACTTTGGATGACAGCATTTTGAAAAAAAGTCCCAGAAATTGCATAGGCAATGGTGAAAAATGAGCCAATATATCCACTTCAGCAGGAATGGGCCAGGAGGGCAGCCACACGCTGCAGAAAGGGGCTCTCCACCACCTTGGGGTTAAAGAGCAAGAGCTTTGTGGGGACAGCAGAAGGGAAGCGAAGACATTGGCAAGGAAACAATTCTGGCACACCACCACAGAAGAGAGTTCAGCTATTCATGATTAATTTAGCTGTTACACCAGAGGTCTCCAGTGACCATGGAAGCTTTGCTGTGAGCCACATGATTATTTATTTCTCTTCTAAAAAGAACTGTTTCTATGAAAAATTGCAATAAAACATGTTAAGCTGGAAACTGTCTGTGGCCAGAAAACCTATTAAAAACCACTAACAAGCTTCTTCAGCTTATTCATGTCCTATTCCAGATAATAAGAAAGTTAGGGTTAAATCCAAGGGACTTTCCTAACTTTGGTTATTAGAAGCAGAGCGGTAGCTCTGTAAAACAGGTCCTGGCTTCTTGCAGCCATGACTTTTCCCCTGAATCAGTTGGAGCCTGCTTTGTTTTCATTGGCATCAAGAACACATGAAGCACAGTCCAGCGGGTGTGCGGTTGTGTATACACCACCAGTGCATTTGCATAATGTTTCAAAGTCCTAACTCAGTGCTTACAAAATGATAGCCACTGCCACAACGTGTTTATATAAATAGCACTTGCTTTTCATAAGATAAACGTGTACAAAGGGGGTTTTTTCATTTTTTTTCTTTTGTTTTTCTACAGCATGAGCTTTGTGATACTACCTTACAAGCTTTTCTTACTATGTCCTACAGTAAACGGTACTCCTATAAACCCCGTACTTTGGCAGCTATCAAAGACTGCCTTCACCCCCACTTCCAAATCCCACATTACAGTGCAGTACTGGCCTCCCTTCTGAGAACAGCCTTTCCTTCTAAACAGTTGGTTCGCAGAGATACAGTTATTAAATCCCTCCAGTGTCCCTGGTGTGTTTCCTGCACACAGAGAATACTAGTTCCATTGTGGTCCTGAGAAAGGTGACAATTCTGACTCTCACTTCATCATCATTCTTTAAAATACTTGGTCACAGCAAGAAACTCCACATATGTATCCACACAGCTTTGCCTTAGAGCATTAATTTTAAATAATTCACCTTAAGTTATCTGCACGAATAAATTGCAAGACTTGAGTGAATTAATCTCCAAATTCCCACATTCTGATATCTGGCATTTAGATACAAAATAAAGGCTTTCTCTTCAATTACGCAGATACTTTCTTGTAGACAATAGGAAGTTCATTTCAGCACATGGTTTGAAACTTCAGATTTTGGGGAGCAAATGTATAAACAAGCTCATAAATAAAGCAAACTAGGGTTGTTCTTGGAAGAGCAAAAAAGCACACAGTTTAGAAGAAGGTACCTACACACCTGAATTTTGAAAAGTTGTCACTAGATCAAAACATAGCAGAATAGCTCATATCAAATCACTGTTCCATTCACAAGCAAAGAGAACAAATCTCCTTTAGTAGTTCAGGGCTATGAGGTATTGGAGAAGTTGAGACTTAATCCTTTCACATCTGTTTCTACAATTTATGGATGACCTTGCCTCAAGGTCTGATGATAAAGCACACTGATATCTGTAGAACATCCATAGTAAAATAAATCATACTGTCATAGTAGTAGTAAGGACGCTACTTCTAACTTTTTACAAGACCTTTTTACATGCACGTACAGTCCTTCAGTGTTATGCTCCACGTATACTGCTGAGGTAACCTCAGGAAATATAGGATTACATGCACACTGCTTCCTTAATGCATCCATCACAGGTTTTCATTAACAGGAGACCTTGGTTGTCCTAAGCACTTAGCAAAAAGAGTTAAAAACACACTTTAAAATATTATGTGAGAAAGAGGTAAACTGCGAGAAAAACTGCAGTGAAGTAGTCACAGAGGTAGCTTCAACCTACCTGAAGTGGTGTAGGATTAGACTCACTGTCAATCAGTGGTACCTATCTATGGTAACATCCCTAATACCTCGGTGCATAATTACACAGCTCTGCACTACCCAGAGCTGTCCATCCCCAGAGATATGACTTGGCTCGACTCCAGCGCAGGGCACACTCTGGCTTGTGATCAAGGTAAAGTAACATGTTTTAGTCTTAAACACAGGCCTGAGCAAGGGGTGCTGAGGAATCTGCAGTTCTCCACAAATAGCCTTGAGAAGCACTTTGATTAGGAACCATTTACAAGTCACAGTTCCTCTACCACTTCCTCCTTCCTCTAGGGATAATGACTTACAGAAGCATCAGCAACCAGTCCTGGCTAGCAAGACTGATAGAAGAATAACAGGGTTTTTTCTCTCATTCCGAGCTCGCAAACAATCTGCACATGCATGGGGAGAGGGTGTGTGAAACACTAAGAAATCCATTCCTCCTTCACATCCCTGCATGGACCATGACACACATTCAGATCTCCCATGCCTTTTCCTCCAATTTTTTTGCAATAAAGTACATATCCAGCTACTGCTGTTACCTTATGAATGGGATCCTTGTTGCTAATTAATGGCTTCTCATTGGCAGCAAAGCATCTGTAAAAGGCTGATGCTCAGACTGTAATTTCCTTAGGGACAGCTTAAGCATGATGAAGAATCTACAGCAATATGGTGCCATGTAGGCATCTATGGAACACCATGCCAGGCTATATTTTGGGCACGCCAGCTCTTTCAGCACCTGCCTAAAGGTGTTATTGTTCTGAGGTCAGCCTCACCATGGCAAGCAAGCCAGCTTGGAACTTATCTCCATGCTAAGCTCACATGACACTCACAAAGTGGATAGTCTTATATCTAAATTCTTTGCAAGGCCGTATACATGGGCCACGTTCAGGCCACAGGACATGACCAATTTCACCCAAAAACACAGCCAGAAGAGTTGGAAACACTTGTATCTACCTTTCCCATAACACCCTGCTAACCAAAGCACTTTAAAATAGAAGCACATCTTGAGGCAAAGGCACTCCATCACCCTCTTGATAAAGCAATACCACAGAGCAGTCAAGAATGAAAAGAACCATATGAACCATTAGGTTTGTCTAGAAAAAAGGAGTAGATTTTTAGAGCCTACTGAAGAGGTCACATACCCCAGGAAGAATTTTTCAGATCTGGGACTTGTCACACAGGAAGACCTTTCTGCATTTTACATTTCAGAAAATGCTGACATCATATTAACACTAAGAATGGGGGTCACACCATATGCCACTGGAAATGCAATTACAATGCAATCCTATATTTCGCTTACTATCTTATCATCAAGAACCATTAATAGTCCCTAAGAAAGAGAACAAGCAAGCAAACAAAATCTAGGTTTGGTTGCAAGTGTAGGTGTCTCCTTGGCCCTGTTAAGTCTCCTTTGTACCTGTCTAATGATGTAAAACAGTCTTAAAATCAGCATAAAGCGACTCATTAAGGACTCTCATAGCAAAGAGAAACATACATTTTTATGTGTAGGATTTGCTGAAGTACTGGGAAGAAGTAAGTTAATTAGACAAGCAAAGACATTTGAAAAAATGTGAATTATTTATATTGCAACCCTCATCCCACGGGCAGAGAACTCGGATAATTTAATTAAACTCTTAATTTTATGGAACATAAAATCTCTCCTGAGATTACAATCCAGAACTCTCTTCTCAGAAAGTTTTCAGCGTTTGTTGTGTGTTCTCAGCTGCACACCCTTCCAATTATTACCTTCCCTCTACTTGCTCTGACCTTGCAGGGTGGTTCTCTGATATCGTGAGAACGTATTACTCAAAATTATTCTAAAGCAGAGAATAGCAACACACTCCAATCTATTATTGTAAGTTAGCATTAATGGTCACTATACCTTTCAAAATGATACAATATTTTTTACTATTTAAAAAACAGACACATCACATAAAACAGCTGCCATGTTTATTTAGATAAGCACTCCTCCGCTCTTATAAAGTGGAGTCTGATGACAGATGCGTCTTTAAGGCAAAAATATTAATTCTAAAAATGTCAGCATCTGCTTCTTTTCAGCCTAGCCTTACAGATTCACACATCATTTTTCATCCACAAGAAGAGTTTCTTTTTTTGTACAGAGAATCTGAAAACACAGGTGTAACCTACTGGTCCTGAGGCCTGACACTTTTATTAGCATGTCACTGGTACTACACGTGTTAGGTCTGATTAGACGTAGAGAGTGTTGGTTTCCACAGTCCACTTCCCATGCAATGACGAAGGTTTGCACTTCCCTGACAGGAATTTTCCACCTGAGTGGTAGTTCCTGGGGTTACTGGAGATTAAAAGACATTTAAAAAACAAACAAACAAACAAACAAAAAAAACACCAAAAAACCTCAACAATAACAACAACAACAAAACACCACAAAGCAAAATTTTGTTTCTGAATTCTGCAGGGAGTCCATCCTCCTGGCCTACACAGCTACCATTCTATAATTCATTTTCATTTATCTGGTACAGTAATTATTGTTCTTTTAATCATGTACATAGAACTAGTAGTAGATACAGCAAATGAGGCCCTATATCTTACTCACACAGACACAAAGAACACTTCCTGTATCTTCACCCTATATCACAGAGGAGCTCTGCAGTACTCACATTGCCTTCCAGAGAAATGCATGCCAACAGAAAGCATCACTCAAGGATAACTCTCTACAAACAAGCCAAAAACAGACGTATGAACAAATGGCAATTGGGTGTCTGTTAACCATCAGCAATTCTAGATAAAACATCTTTCAATTACTAACCAGTTAGAACAAATTAGAACTGTAAGGCTGGAACACACTAGCTAGAAAATTCACGTACATGTCACTAACCTGTGCTACTTCAGCCCCACTGAACATCCAAGACATTCTCACAGCACTGGCAGACATGGTAAAGGATTTACCATTAGAAATCCATACCTACCTGGCACAACAGTGAGCAGCCAGGTGTGCTATTCAACAGCACAAAAATGCCTGCGTTGGATAACCAAAAGCTGTCCTACCCCTGGTAGCTGCTCTCCATAGCTGGCTATTTTTGTTTCAGACAACTCTCAGGTTGTTATCCTAAACATTTTTGTGACAGTAAGACCTCTCCAGTGTGGCTGCGCGGAAAGGTGCTGACAGATCTTCTTATTTCAACAATTTGAGCTGGCTAAAGATGAGACATCACTTCTGGCTTGCCTGCAGGCCACACTGACCTGTTAGCATGGCAGTGTGCCTGGGTAATACATCTCAGAAAAAGCAGGTCATGAGCTGAGAACTTGAGGCTGCCCACATGCATTATAGGTGCTTGTATGAAGTGCTATCACTAAATGACTAAACAAATCTTTCCCAGTCTTCCTTGGAGTGGAGAAGTGCAGATTGTCTCCTATAAGAGTAAGCAATTTATTTACATAGGTACAAACACTGTGCTGCAGACTTTGAGCATAAACAAAGTTCTTGCCTGAGGAACCTTATGATCTAAATAGGTAACACAAAGCCAGGGAACAAATGGGAAGCAGCTTAGCAAAACTGAAACTGTAACTGTCCTGTGAGCTTTGTGATTTCTTTGTTTGCTTACATGCTTTCTGGAATTTATCCTGCCTTTGCTCCTTGGCAAAAACATATTTTTACAGATGGGGCTAAAAATAGCAATGTTGGAAACAGAGGACTGAAGAAGGTAAGTGTTGCCAAGTGAGCCTGCATGAGGTCTCTGCAATGCTGTGTCCAAATTAAATTGATATTAGAGCAACCATTGCTAAGGGCTTTCTATTTCACTATTTTGTGTGGGTGTCAGGCATTTCTTTTATTGGCTATGCTTAATATTCCTGAACTCTTAATTATTAGGATTGATCATGCACATAAAAAAAAAAAAAAAGATATTTTGACTGACATTAAACTTGTATTTTTTCAGTAACACCAGGGGAGTCTGACTCGCAACATCATTTTCTCTGTAGTTCAAAGACTCTCCAGGGACTTAAAAAATATTTTTATGATTTCTCTAGGAGAAAATGTTTTGTCTCTCATGCATTTTCAGATGGCATGAATAGATCACTTTGAACTTTTTGCAAGTGTGAGCACAACTCTGCCAAGTCCTGTATTCTTGTACGTCCTGATAAGGATTGGCAAAACATCATATTTTGAGATTAGAGTAAAAGGTTATTTTCAATCCTGACACTTCCATTTCTCCCAAGGCCTCTGTAAAAATCATGCAATAATGTTAATTCAGATGGTAACCTGCAAGTGCAGACTGCGTTCCCCGATCCTAATTAAGACTTATGCAGAGGGAAAAACAAACCAATTTTACTCAGAAATCTATGCTATTTTTCAAGGAAGGATGGCCACCAAATTCCATGTGCCAAGTGTTTTTAAAGTGGCATAAGCAAGAGAAGCGTCCTAGGAGAGGTAGTATAGAGCCCTTTATTTGACACAGGCATGACAGAGCTTATTCCTCAGACATAAATGAAGTAGAAACAGCAAAATAAGGATGAAGGGAAACTCTTACTGAGAGCATCCCTCAAAATGCTGCCTATTCTTCCCATGTCACCTAAGTGTATGTACCAGAAGCAAGAGAACTGTCATTTAAGTGAAGACAGAGGTGAAAATGCATCACTCTAAAGAACAGAACTATAATTTGGGGGGCAGGAAACACCTTCCCCCTCAACTCACTTATGTTTTAAACAATCTGGAGCAACTGAAATAAATGTAAAGAGAAAGGGATTATTTAGCAATTTCATTCTCTTCCCAAATGTGAAACACTTGCTGAAGAAGGCTCATCTTCAAAGCTAAATGAAATCTTCTCTGTATTATCCCTTCTATTTGTGGCCCTCTCAAACTTTCCTAATTAATTTTACTGCTGGTTTCAAAGAGCTCTCCAAGTTGGCTCAAATCCCTTTAGATCACATATCAGCGTTAGCAACAGAAGATATATTACTATTTTCTCTTTCTAAGAGGAAGCAAAAAAAGATAATCAGTCACGTTATCACTCTAGAATATGAGGAAAATACTGCATCTGAGACAAACTCTAGACTCCTCATATAATTTTTATACAGACTACTAACTTAGTATATGGTAACTTTGGCTTCTCCTTTTTTAATTTTGTTTTTCTTTACTTCTATTCTGGAAGATCCTAAAGGAATTAGTCTATTCCATAATAATCTCAATAAGTAAAGATAGGTCGGAATTATGGAGATTTTTTTCTTTCTTTTTTCCACCTTTACTGCAAAGCTCAAAAAAAAATTAACTTGCATTATCTATTTCACATAGATACAATGGACTCTGTGTAAGTGAGAGCACGGACAGGATATTTCCTAATTCAAGGATTTCTGAAGAAAGATCCAGGAGCTTTCCACAGCAGATAGGTAAGCTTTTACAGCCAAATTCACACACAACAAAAGGTAATGACACTCTAGTAAAGGCAATTTGAACACAGTGAAAGAGCAGTTCCTTAAACCAAAGCTGAATTTGACAGAAATTATTTTAATGGATTCTTCTCCTGAAGTAATTTTCACTCTTCATTCCTAAAAATGTTAAAAGAGAGGAAGGGAATAAAAAACCTGTACAAATGCAGGCACTCATAAAGAAGGATTATTCTATTTTGGTGTAAATTCTTCCCAGATTGCACCATGCATTTGCCCCATTTACAAGTTCATTAAAAGAGAAAGAGAAAAAGCAATTTTTTTTTTCCCCAGAGTGAAACTTTTTAATTCCAAACAGTGTTTCAGACTGGTTTTTAGAGTGCAAGTCAATGAAACAGATATCCAGTATTTGTAGCTATTTTAAAATGCAAGAAAACAAGAAAAAATCTCTGCCTGCAGTATATGTTGAAGCAAATTACTAAAGCCCCTCTCCATCAAAAATTAGAAGAATCAAGAGCACCACAAAATCAAGAATTATTATATTTTTAAAACAACATTGCATTTTGGAAATTTCAAAGGAAAAGCAGCAGCTCCTTCCTTTTTTTGCTCCCACTAGTAATGCTCAAAAAGAAAACTTTAACTTTCAATTCTCCATGTTTCTAATCCACAAAGACTTTTCTACAGAGCATTCCTTCAGATGAAAATGAAATAAATGGAATGGAAAGAATGGAAAAGTCTAAGTAAACTCCTCTCTAAATAATGTTTATTTGGACTTGAAATTTAAAAACAAAACAAAAAAAAAATGAATTGAGACATGCCATGTTTCACTTCCTTGTTAGTAATCTCCAAAACTGGCAAAAAAATTCCTCTCTGATTCATCCTCACTACTTCTCTCTTACTTGAAAAAGGAATTTCTAATGAACCTTTCCATTTCTCTGATCCTTCTTGGAAATCCAAAGGCCATAAAGACCCCCTACCACTGCAAATCCAGAAAGGTAAATTCTGCTGCCCATCAGCAGTCCTGCCAACATGGTTCACAGAAACACAGGAGCAGGGCAAAGCTCACACAGGGTCACGTCTGCTGGTAAAGAACAGCCATACAAGCAGGAACTCCAAGCACTGCGTGGACACTTAAAAGCTGAGATTCATCAAGAGGACATGACTTCAACACCAATTACAATGCCATGATTCTCTCCTTTTCACTCTCTCAGTACTGGAACCTTTTCTCTCCTCCTCCTCATCTTTGGGGACTTGGGTTCTTCACAGAAATATTTGTCTTCTATAAACTGCCATTTTTCTGTCATGTCAGAAACCTGATCTCACTTGGCTTGTCTTCCCCCCACAAGCAGTTGCACTAGACACACTGTGAAGCTGTTCATCCATAAGTGGGCCCAAGCAACCTGCAGCAGCATCATGTCTTGTAGTGTTATCACCATGGGGCTCTTTCCAGTGGGTTCAAGGGGAACTTTCCTTGGCAAAAGGATGGCTGGGAACTGAGCTGCATGCAGCTCTGTGAGCCAGCCCCAGCTGAGTTCTCCCACCCTGATGCCACACCAGACCTGTGTTTTCTTTCACTCAGCTGCCTGTTCCCCAGGAGTCAAATTAGGCAAGACGGCTAAACAATTTCATGGAGGTGGCCAGAATCTGTAATTTTAATTAGAGAAACACCTTCCCTATACATAGGAGATTTCTTTTGAGAACCTCCAAATGCCTACAGCAATGAACCAGAACCTGGTAACCTTTGCCGACTCTTTTCCAGGAGGCACCTACCCACCCTGCTGGAGGGGAGGCTGAGTGCAAGTGAGTTTGGATCATGAGTCCCTCAGGTGAGAATTCACAACGTCAAACACTGTAAGCAAAATTAGCCTCTCCAAGGCCACATCACTACAAGGTCCTCCATGCTCAATGCTGGGCCAGTTTAGGGTTCCCAAGCCAGGTTTGCTCTGAGTACTAGAAGTAAGGAACAAGAACTGAATTTTAATCTTACAGAGGGGCCTAAAAAATAGGTAATAAGTTGGAGAAGCCCTGAGCAGATTCATTATCTGAACAAGGTCTCCATCGATTAAAAAATGTAAAGGCCATAAAGATGGTTTAAAACAACATTTATCTCATTCCTGACCAACACAAGGAAAAGGATAAACATTAATAAGGGCGGCAGTTGTGACTCTAAGACCACCAGCTGATGGTTGCCTTCTAGATCCTAATGTTGCCAACTGGAGGCTATCCCATACTCAGAGGTTTGCCAAGAAGGATTGTATGAGCTTCAGGAAAAGACAGTCAGGTTATCTGAAGCCACCTATATCAGCTGCTTGAGCTTATGCAGCTGACTTTGCCTGGAGCCCATTTAGAAAGTGCTTTCTGGCTCCCTTCCACTGACAGAGCTCAGGAGACAGGAACGTATGCAAGATGGGAATATCAAACATCTGGGGATGGTAACATCTTAACCAGCACAGCTGCCGGCAAAGTGAACATCTGTCTGTTGCCCAGTTCTCCGTTCACAATGAAAAACGCTCTCTCCCACAGGTTCATCTGAGCTCTATACAAGTATATGCTCCCTCACTAAGGAAGTACCTTGTCTGTCATTAAGTTTGTCCACAGTGTAAATTATCCCATGCAATGGTTTGTGTCACCATGGCTATGTTGCTTTTGATATCAAAGCTCACTTGAGTATACTGCAGCATCAAGCACACTAACTTTTTATTGCAAGTTTACTGTAAATGAGCCAGAAAAAAAATTAGAAGAAACAACACCAAGGAAAATATTATCTATGTCTTTTTGCATGACCAGTACTACATATATGTTAGATAATAACAACGCAATTTCCTCAAACTACTTCTTTCCTGAAGGACATGGCATATGGTTCAGCTCTTAAAGTGTTTTCCACACAGTAATTAAGTTTTCAAGCAGTTCTCCCATACATAGATAGGCAAAGCCATTGTTTATGAATTGTCTGCAGCCCACTCTGAAGATCAAGATTTAGAAGCCTCTTAGACCCAGCTAACAGTGTCATGTACACCCCATTGGCACTGACCCATGGATCATGCAGAAGAAAGCACTGCCACAATCGAAGGATGTTTGTTAAGACAAGGAGAAGTCCAGACTTTGGATATTTAGAACCCCAGAGCAGATCTTAAATCTCATGCCAATCCCACACGAGAATGCAAACCGAGTTTACAGTGTCACTACAGCAAGAGCAGTCTCAGGTGGGAGAGAAACGCTTATCATCCAGCATTTATCATGAATCTTTCTGGTCTGGAAATACCCAGTTCTCATGCCTCCTGGGCACTGCTGGCTTCACCCAGCATGAAATCACCACTAACACTGCCTGTCTCTAACAGTAGTTTACTTCACTCCAAGGTGCAATCAATTCTTGTTTTAGTCAAACTTGCACATTCTTACTGGTCATGTCTTTAGGCTCTCCTATCCTCATGACATCAACAAGAGACTCTCTTGCTCCTATTAGCCAACAATGTTTTCAAAGAACTGTGTCTGGGGAAGGGAATTCCTGTCTGAGAACATAAGAAGCCACTTTTTCCTCTGGCTGCTTCACTACAACTTCTATCAAATCCCGTTCAGCTTCCCAAACAAATGCACTTCTGCCTGTTCACCTCCTGCCTGTTCTGCCTCCCCTCCACCTCAGTACTTTCTCAGGGCATCTCTTAATTCCCTTTCCACCATTGCAAATTACAAACAAATTATGTGCTTTCTACCAACACAGAAAGATAAACACATTTTATGCTCTGTTTTTTTCCATGCTTTGTTAAATACACCTCTGCCATTGCTCCTAGCAGTCTTATATTGCAAGGGGAGCAGCAGGGTAAAAAACTAACCATTCTTTTACCAAATTCCTCAGGATAATGACTCTTTATTCCAATACATTTCCTGTGTCTTGAGAATTTTCCACATTTCAGGGGAAGGTAAATAAATCCAGCAACTCACATGAGTGTTCTATTTTTGACAGTTCTCAAGGATATCAGATTAATGGACAACGTTCAGTATCACGAAAATACTGTGCAAGAAAAGGAAAAAGCCATGCTCCCTGGGAAAATGCACAGAGATTAAGTGTTCCAGCTTGAAATGTATTTTGCTGCTCTCCTGCTGGCTCTTTGCCTGCCTTCATGTGGGGAGAAAGGATAAGGTGTGAAGCAAGATCAAGCTTCCTCTTTTGTCTCCAACAGGACAAGCTACAACCAAGGAAAGAGTACTGTGAATAAGCCCTGCATACAGACGCTTTTCAAGAAAGCAGGACAGGCAGTCCCAGTGGAAGGTGAGCTCATACTTAAGCCTGGCTGGCCAAATGCCCATTTTCTCCAGAAGTGTTAGCAGTCCAGGGATATAGCTGTAGTTAAAGTCATATGGAACCCTCCCCTACTTCCCAACATTCTTCTTCATTAGATCTATCACTAAAGTAACACAAAAACATTTATCCCATTTGTAACAGCTACAAATAACATGTTCCACCATCCACAGTTAAACTCAAGAAAAGTCATATATAATTTTAATCTTGCTCCTTCAGCATGAGCAAGGCTCTCTGCTCACAGAATGCAAAATCCCAGAACCTGTCAAGTTTGTCCAGTTTTCATTTGTAGCTACTTAATGCTAGTTCAACATCTGCATGTCACATTCTTCCCTTAAAAGCGTAAGTGCTTTTCAAAGCCTGCCAAATGCCAGAGTTTTATCAGTTATTGCAAGCTGCTGGAAGACACTTCTTCCTCTCCTTGTTTTTGGAATATCATCTCTGTAAGTGACCCAAGATGGTGCTGCAGAGGCAAACACTGCCATGATCTGGCTACACTGCAGTAGCTCACTGGAAAGATGACATTTATTGAGAGGATCCTACCATCCCAGTTAAAAAGACACCATCATACAGCAAAAATGTGCCACATCAGTCAAAACCAACCTTACCAGCAGGAGAAAATGAGGGTTAAGAGTGTGTTTACTTGAAAGCACACACTACCAGTAGTGGAATAAAGATACTAAAAAATTAATGCAAACTTCAAACTTTTAGTAAATAACAAATTATCCCCCTCAGCTGCCCCAACATTTCAGGCACCTTCTACTTCTCCTAAATCAAGCCAGTCTCCCTCTGCATCCTGAAGACTGCCTGTAGCTTCTGCAGCCTGAGAGGGCACTGGCCTCCACCTCTCCACCTTCCACTGAGCCCTCTCAGGGGAAGGGAAAGGCCTAGAGCAAAACCCATGACGTTTTTTCTAACTACATCCAACTCTAAAATGTCTTCAACACTCAGACTTCTGTTAACTGTGTGATGGGGCTCTGTGTAATGCTGCAGGGATGAAGCCAATCTGGCCTCCCCAAGGTTTTGTAACTGATATTTCCTACTATGCTTTTTAATAACCACATTCCTGGTCTCAGCATCTCTTACAGTCGCATGAAGAAATTGTGGTAAAACTTTATCCATTGTATTAGGAGGAACATTAAATTAACATCTCCTTACAGGAACTGCTGGAGACAAGTCACTTGCCCAGATGAACCATTCTTTTGCCTCAATCTGTAAATCCTTATGTCCGAAAAAGCAAACAGAGGATTCAGATATACAAAGCACCTGAACAGGTTAATGTAGCAACAGGTGCAATGGAAAGGTGTCCATAAGAGTCCCAGTGAACACAAAGACACTGTTGAAGTAGCCTGAGATATTTCTTTTTAAATAGCCAATTGTGAGTGAATTGGTGATGACTCAAAGAAAGCAACCCTATAATCTCCCTGTGAAAAGTCAAGCACACAGCAGCCCTAACAGAAATTCAGTTGGATAGCTTCTTCCCAGGATTAGCAATTCATACTCTGCTGGAGAGAAAAGGAGAGAAAGGAAAGCATAAGAGGATTCAGATGTTGACATTTTATTCTACATGTCTATGTAGAATAGACAATTCCATGGAATATCTATATTCACCATTCCCAGGCCACTCATTTCAGAGACAAGGAAAATAAAATGTGAATCGAATCCCCTAATTATTTACTTCATGGAGTGGATCTTCCTGCTAGCTAGCCTGCCAGAACAAGGGCACTAAATGCCTTCTGACCCTGCTACCACATGTAAAAGAGGAAGGAAGGAAGGCCCATCACCTAAGAAATAATTTTCTGTTACCTGGGTGGCTACAAATATGTCCAGTCATAGAATCATAGTATCATACAATATGTTGAGTTGGAAGGGACCCACCAGGATCATGGAGACCAACTCCTGGCCCTGCACAGGTCACCCCAAGAATCCCACCATATGCCTGAGAGTGTTGTCGAAACACTTCCTGAACTCAGAGAGGCTTGGCGCTGTGATCCCTGGGGAGTCTGTTGCACTGGTCAACTACCCTCTTGGTGAAAAACTTTCTCCTGATATCTAACCTAAACTTCCCCTGACTCAGTTTCATGCTGTTTCCTCAAGTCCTGTCACTGATCACAAGAGAGAAGAGATCAGTACCTACCCCTCTTCTTCCCCTTGTGAGGGTGTTGAAGACCACAATGAGGTCTCCCAACCAAGTGACCTCAGAGCTGTTCCTCATACGGCTTTTCCTTACATCCTTCCTAGCCTTGCAAAAGTGGAACTATTACCAAGTTTAAAGTTGCAGTTTAAATTTGTCCCCTACATGGTGCCTTCAGTGGCAATATGAACGGTGACCAGCTGACCCATGCTACTGACCAGCCACCACATCGTAAGTCAAGCCCTCTGTGCAGAAACCCACTCATGTCCACACTCTTGTCAGTTTGCTTCACTGCATGGGCACACCTTGAACATCAAATTAGCCAAAGAGAATGTATGTCAAGCGTAGATAATCCCACAGCAAAGCTGTTGCATCCTGTTAACTGCTGCAAGGAGGTAGAGAGGCTGCAGCAGCCACTTGAGAGTCAGCTGAGTGTGAAAAGACATTTTGAAGCTTCTTACAGATTGTGAGCTAATGACTGGTGATTTCATTTATCTTAATTCTGATAATAAATAACAACTCAAACTGAGTACTTGCAGATGACTGGAATCCAACTCAATACTGCCTTTTTTAACTCCCCAGCAGAGCACAACTGTTCAGTTTTCATTCCTTTTTATTCTCCTACAATTTTAATTAGGCTGAAACTCAAAAGGCGTATGTTAATGCCTGTTATTCCAGTATTGCCAGCTGTTAATCAGTCTGTATACGCAAAAGTTTAAAAACTGCAGTGTCACCAGAAATCAAATCCAACAATTTTACCCTGCTGACCTCTGTTTCATTACCAGAGAAAATTATGATGGGGAAGAGGCGAAAGCAGAGAACAGGAGCACTAGTAAAAGGCCTCACTCACACAAATACACACACGCTAATACCACCAGCTTGGAAGTCTGCTCATACACAAAAAAAGGTCAAGTACTCTCAGGTTCTGGGAAATTATATTTAAATTGGTATTTCACTGCATGCAGAAACAGAGCTTCTGGAATCTCTGAATATGGCTCTTATTAAACGTCTGTTATTAATTGTCCAGTTAGTCATAGTTGGCCATTTCTATGCTTAGGAGCTGCTGAACTCAGGGACATCCTCTTGGGCTGTTGTAGCACTTCACAGTGTCTTTGTACTGGTAAGTTATCTTTGCATGGGGTAACTACTCCTTCTTTATCACTCTGAATTAAATATCGCTTTCCACAGTGCCCTGTACTGCTGGGAAAGGCCTTTCAGCACCTGTTTCCACTACCAACCAGTGATCTTCTGCGCACCTTGGTGCGAAACATCCCCTGGCTCGGGCTGAGCCCGCAGAGGCACCGCTGCGGTGACCCCACCGAGTCCCGGCAGGGTCAAGGTCACCCATCTCAACAGGTCACCCTTCACTCAGCGAGTTTCAGCTCTCTGCCTGCTTTCTCACTTTACAGCTCTTTACGGTCTCTATACACAATCTGCCACTCCAGATACAAAGTCTCCATACTGTTCTGGTTTTTTGTGTTGTTTTGCTTTGTTTGTTTGTTTTTTAAAAGTAACCACTTACCAGGCGCCGCGACCGGAGAGGGCAACGGGGCGCCCTCCCCTCGCTCGCCGCCAGGTGGCGCTGGGCAATAGCGCGGAGCCCACGCTCGGCCGGCAGGGCGGGGACACGCACCCGAGGGGCGAGGGGACACCCGGGGCGTGGGGACCCAGGAAAGACGAAATAAATAAATAAATACATAAACATATAGATAATTAGATAGATAGATAGATAGATAGATAGATAGATAGATAGATAGATAGATAGATAGATAGATAGATAGATAGATAGATAGATAGATAAAGCAAGCCAGACATCTCTCCTTGACCATCCCCCCAAACCCTATCCCCCATCATATTCCTTTTTTTTTTTCTTCTTGCAATACGGCAAAGCAACGCCGTATTTTCCATTCGGCCTCCAAACCATTATGCAAGATGTTATGGTGAAGTCTGCCAGTGTTTGCTCTTGCATATCAAAACAGTAAGTTTCCTACAAATGCAGGAGGTTCAATCTGTTCCTGAGTTAACACCGCTGAAATGAGCCTAATTAAGCCAGGAAATCGTGGATCGTGTGGGATTACATGAAAAACATCTTTGTTTTTCAACATTTTGAGATAGCACATAATGATCTCCAAAGACAGCAGTCTGCTGTTTTGACAGCACTCTACCAAGAGGTGACAAAATTATGCAGTGGACATAATTAGTTCCTCACTTTTCCCACCCAACCCAGCTCCCAGATTCCATTTTTACAAACAAAGTAATCTTAATTTTATCATGGAAAACCACATTATTTTAAATATTTGTAACTTTTTAAGTTCAGCGTTGTTTAATTCAGATGAAAGGAGGAGACATCAAGTCTAAATGAAATTGGCATTAAAAGGACTAGACCAAACTTCTTCCCTAGGGCCAGGGTTTCAAAGGCAGTGCTGTCAAGACTTTCTCTCTTGAGAATGATGTGGTGGTATTCAGCATGGAACTGAAAGCCAAAACTAAGAGCACAATCACAAGCTATCATGTTTGAAACATTCCATCCTTTTTCTTTTCATTGCTTTGCTTTCTGCATTGAAATGTTGAAGCTCTGAATCCTAAAAAACTCCACCAACTTCATTTCTGTCAATAGACTGGAAAGAAGCATCTTGATAATATTTCATTGGGCTGACACATCCTCATTCTGGTGTTATGGCTGTTGAAGACAAATTGTAACACTCCTATGCATTTTCAACGTATTGATTCAGATTTATTAAGCCTGTAGCTTTGAAAGCTATTATAGAAGTCTAAATTTTATCCAAACTACTGTTCAGCACTCGGGAAATGGGGAATAAGAGTTTAATACATTTGATATTACACACTATCCAGAGATTGTGTGCTTAAATAATTTGTTATTAATATTAAATTGTTGTTTATTCTTTAGTTGAACCACAAATATGCCTGTTGGCATGGGCATGCGTGGTATGTTACATTTTATTTTAGTTTGTCTTCTGTGGGAACGCATCATCCCTAGGAGAAAGTCTCCTATCTGATCAATCTATCTGATAGGAACTTCAAATGAGATTTTAGAATTATCTTTGTGATACTGACTTAAAGCTCCTACTCCCATCATGACTGGTTTACTTTGCTTGCAAGAGCACAAATACCTTATAAATCCTGTACATCAGAAATTATGAACTCTTTTTTTTGCCTTTGCTTTCATCTGCCCACTTCCAGGATACATCTTAAGCATGCTTACCCAATTTAATAGATAAAAGTATTTAGAAAGACTTCAAAACGAAGGAGAGATGAAGGATTTTGTGGAGAGTTGGAAATTGCAGATTTTAATCTGCACTGTTTGAAAACCCCTGGGTTTTCATTGGCAAGCTGGCACCTTTCCTTTCTGTAGCATCTCCAGGGTGCCAGCAAATTTGAGCTGTGCTTGCTCCCTTAGAGCACCATGCACTTCCACATTGATTTGCAACCACTACATTATGAAGGAAAAAATTATTCCCTAAGCATGACTTTGCTCCCCTCCACTATACCTTGTCACATACAGGGAAGGGAACAACCTCTCTGTTTGGAGCCCACTGCCCTACAGGAAAAATCTGACAAGGATTCAAAAATTTATCATTATCAGAGTATACCAGGCTACTCTCTCAAATCTGAAGGGCGGTATCAGGGAACAAGCAAGTCAAATCCAAGTCTACTTTGGGAACTTTGACACCTTCTCTTTCCATAAGTTTTAAGAAAGTCTGAAATTAAAGATTTCCCAGAGACTGTCAGGAAGGTGAGGCAGATGGATAAGATATTTAGAAACAGACACAGGTACTCATTACGAAAACTGAAAAAAGTACTTTTGGTTATTATTAGATATATTAATAGTAGCCTCCTATCTGACTCAAAGAAGCACCAAAAAACACTATTCTCAGGAGATCAACAGCAAATGTGTTACACAGGTTGATGATATTTCTGTTGATGTACAAGCATGTTTCTTCTCCATCCATCCTCCTCAGTCCTCAAACTAGCTTGTAACTTACTCCCCATTTTACTTAATTACTTGCTGTTATCCCTGCTGTGCTGAATAGTCAGGAAGCGAGAATGTGTCCTCCAAACGCCACAAATGCTAAAGCTTCAAATGATGCCCATTTTGAATACAGAGTAAAACCCCACAGTCCATACTTCAGGAGGCAGAGCTATTACTGCTGACCACAAGGAATGTAACACCACCACAGGAAAAGAAAATGCCTCCCTTCCTTAGCTTCCACAAGGTGTCAACTTTTATGGGTCCTACTCCCATTTAGCTACTTTATAAAATGCTCCCCAATTTAGAATCAGGTTCAGTCAAAAAAACAAAGTCACAGTAGCAATGCTGCGCAAGTACTAGTGATAAGAGATTCTACATGTGCATGTCAACTACAAAGAGCAGTGGGGAGTAGAAGATATAATAAACATAGGATTTTCCCTCTCTGCATAGTCCCAGACAAACCCATACTTGCTTAAATGCAGCACTAAAAAACCTAGGTGGGGGAGGAATGGTAATTGCGTGAACCTTGGGGAATTAAAAAAACCAACCTCAAAAGACAGAGAGCAGGGCAGTTCAGCTGTCTGCTGAAAGAATAAATACGACATCAGCAACTGAGACTGCTAGGAAGAATTGCTATTCAGCTGCATCCAGGAGAAGGAAAATTATGCTGCCACTTGGAGAGGGGGCATTGAACAGACTGAGCACTGAAAAGCACAAAATCCTTACACTACTTGAAATTAATTCTTTTCACATACATTATCTCATTTTCAAAATTTATTTGTGCATGTTGAATATCTGGGTGCAAGGCAGAGGACGGTAAAAGGAACATGACTCTCCTTATTGTTATGCTCTCAGAGCTGAGGCTGGCTCTGTTTTTTCCTGTGAAGAAAGATACTATTGGCAAGGGCACATTAGCTGCTGTCCTCTCAGAAAATTCCTGGTGCTGTGCTCTGGAGAAGGAAAAGAAAAAAGGGAAAAGAAACCATGCAAAGCATTAAAGCTACTCAAATCCTTTTGGGCTCCAATACCTCAAACATGAGATCTGACCCTGCTGGAAATGTGGACTTTCACCTGCATTGACTCTGACACCCAAGTAGGGGTGATAAAGAAATTTCCATGCCAATGATTTTAGCAGAAAATACCGAGTCATGTCACTAAACTCCAGCTTAAAAAAAACCCAAACAAACAAACAAAAAAACCCAAACCAAAACAACAAAACACACACACACATCTGCTTTCTGTACAAAATATCAATGCTAAGTTACAAAGCTTCTGGCAGAGAGCTGAAAACTTCATGGGTTTTCAATGAACCTTGGAATTGTCAAGTTTAATGGTGTTCTAGTTATGTTTGGGACAGAAGTTTAGGTACCGTGGGAGCGGAACTTTCTGGAAGACAGCTAAGACATTCAGGCAATTTCTATCACTAGAGTTTTCTTATTCAGGCAGCCACAGTGGAAAGCTGCCTCTATTTACGTCCCACTGCTGACTCTAACCCTTTGCTGCCTGCAAGGATTTCTGCATCTTTCCTTCAGATTGATGTAGCCACAGCAGAGTGCCAAGGATGCTATGATAGTTTGGCACCCAGTCAAATTTTATTTCTGACAGGTTAAACCAGAATAAGTAAATCACTGTCATGTCTCAAAGCATTTTTTTTCCCCCCTTTTCTGTTTCCCATGTCTATTTTGACAGCCAATGAATTATTCTGCCTACCCTGCTCTCAGCCTAAAAGGATGAGCTGTATAAAAAAGTTACAGCCTGTCACAATCCTGAAAATAATCTGCTGGATATCATTTTCCTTCCCTTGACTACCCAATGTGTTTGTCTCTCAACATTAAATAATGCAACAAAAGTAGTAAGTATGCTTGTTAACCTTTAAAAAGTTGATGGAATCCAAGGAGCTTTGGCTAGCCTTTCCATATGACTGGTTTTTTTTAAGAAATGTTAGTTTATCACATATCCCAGCTGCAAAATAGTTTACCAGGTGGAGTTGAAAACTTGCTCCCTTATCAACACAAAATGTTTCAAGGGCAGAAAACAAAAACAATGTCGTAGGATGCAGTAGAAAGAGCAAGGAGAATTTAGGCAGAGTGATAGTAAGTCAAAATGGAATTTGGCAACCACACTAGAGCTCAACAGCAACTCAAACTTAACGATGCCAAGTTTTGCTTTATGTCTTCTATCATATACATTAAATATTAACAAAGTGAACAACAAAACATGATTAACTAAAAAAGTTCAGTACTACAGTATCCACAGTGATAGGAGGTCAGACTTAAGAGAGAGGGGTGGAAAAGCTTCATCTTCAAAGCCAGGTTGCATAGGGCCTTGAGCCAACCGGTCTAGTGGGAAGTGTCCCTGCCCATGGCAGTGGGGGTTGGGACTGGATAACCTTTAAGGCCATTCAAACCCCTTAACATTCTATGATTCTATGACAAAACAAAACTGAAAGCCCCCCTTGTAACAATGTATTGTCTCTATTATTTTATTTTTATTTTTTGCTTTTCAAAATCGGAGGAAAACAAGCAGGTGTTGCTCAGTTAATTAAGCTCTCATGTAAATTCATTTAGCAGGATTGCGTATAATAAACCATCTTGTCTAAAGGACACAGAGGGCTGTGTGCAAGTTTAAAATCATTAACTATTGTTATCTGATAAAAAGCCCCAAACTTGTGGCATCCAAGTTTATTAAAACTGAAAGGGTGACAAACATGAAATCTAATCACTCCTACTCTTCTCAGCCCTTCCTTTTTGTAGCACCAGTCAGAAGGGTTTTCGACTCTCCATAAAATGTTTGGCAAACAAAGACCCTGTTAATTGACAAGCTATTGCTTTTACTGCTTCCTACCACAACTTGTGGGAATCTTTTAGACCCAAATCAATTCTGCACACAAGCATTCCCACGAGATGCCACACGCATTCCCATTTAAAACCACTTACAAGAAGCGCTACAGCCATCTCTGGTAAAACCTTTGTCTTCGCTGGGCACTTCTGAAAACACGTGCAAACCTTTCATCCCCTGCTGGCCAGCAGGTTCCTTTTTTGCTTGTTTGTTTGCTTACTTACCAGTTTCTTTGTTTTCTGCCATCTTACTGCTTTGTTTTTCCTCTAAGATAGATCCTTGCCTTTGCAAGGAGCAATTTACAGCAGAGATGTTTGCAGTCTTCACTGCACACCAATGCCAATAAAAAAGTCAGAAGCCGCCTATTAACAGCTCTCCTTTACTGTTAAAGCTCTCAGTACTTAATTCTCCTTTGTCAATAAGAACAATTAATCTCAGCCTGTTAATTAGGAAGAGTTTAACAAGACAGGGGACAGATACCTGACAGTGTAAGCTGCTGCTTAGCTCTCAGGAATGACAGGAACCTGCACTTGTGGTATAATTCCTTATTATCATTATTTAAAAGTGGTCAGCCTGCATTATTGTTTTCTTTATATGCTTTAGGAGTGAAAAATCCATCCTGCTCTGTGTATTCGTTTCCTTTAGATGACAAGAAGTCCTGGACATTTTTCCTCTGTACTGCAAGAGGTTGTTCATGCAATGCATAGTTCCAGGGCATTGTTAATCAGCATTCACTTGGGCCCTTCAGGTACACAGGAAGCTTTATGTCATTCAAGGCTTCTAGTACCACTTAATTCACTAATTACCATAATATCATCTTGGATCATAAAACTGCAAAGACAGTCTCTGTCTAAACAAGAACCTTATAAAGGCAGAGCTCCTCTCTCCAGTTCCTCAGCATTTCTACCCTCGTGCTCCAGCAGGAAAAATTCTCTGCAGAAATCTGTCAAATCACACTTTCATCTTTCTTCACATTCTTCTTTCCCACTCTTTTCTCTTAGGGACAGAAATACATGTCCTTAGGGCATAAAGCACAACAGGTAGTCATCTTTGACTGCTGCCCATACATGCCATCTCAGAAATAATTACTGCATAGTGCTACCTACGGGAAACAAAGGAGAAGAAGGAAAAACAGCTGGAACCCCTCTGACTGCACACCAAGAAGAACATGGACTGTGCTGCAGCATGGAAGGTAAATTTGAGCTGAATCCTGCAGGGTAAGAAGGGCAAGCAAAAGGCTCTGAGGAAGGAAGCAATATGAGAAAGATGCTACTTTTCTGGGCCCATGATCCTTAAAGAATAATTTAGACTTTCACGGAGCTGTTCAAAACCTCTATTCCCCTCAAAATGTGCCCAAACTGGGCACTGTCTCTTGCAGTATAGAAAGACTCGTTTGATTCTCACCAAAATTAAAAGTATGATGAAGGGTTTCTGCAGCCTGAACCGGGAATACACTCGGACTAGGTGGGCTAGGAAGCTCTGCGGGTAGGAGAGATGTACAACAAAATTCAAATATCCATGGAGGGAGGAAACGAGATCTTGCCACAGAAAAATGCTCTCTAATGTCTGAGTTTTTAAGTGCTTATGAATATGAATAATTTACCCTGAATAATTACACTGAATTATGCCTACTTGCACTGCTATGCCACAGTTTACTTCTATTTAAGAGAAACTGCTATTAATTTAACATTAAATATTAATATGTAATTAATATTTAATAATAATAATAAAGTTTTAAACTTTACTCCATGGCTTGTATTAAAATTATTTTTTATCTTTTTGTCAGACACATTTTTTGACAGAAATCAAAAGAAAGTTTAAAAATGGCTATGCATGTCAATGAGATAAGAGAAAAAAAAACCACTGATTTTAAACATTTTTTTTTAATGTCCAAACCATTTTCTTTAAACTCTGATCTTTACAAAATTAGGGAATTTAATATTTCAGACATGGCACATGTAGTGTACAATCCCCATGGTAGCAGGTAAACTTTTTGAAGCCCGAAGAAAATCAGAGTTTAAAAAAATTAAAAAAAAAGTAACAGGAGACTGTCTGTGTCTCCATGCAGCATTATTTTTCTTGCTAAATTTGAGTACATACCAAGTCCTTGGCTACCTGTGCAGCCATACCTCACATACCTGGAAGACTGGGGTTTTATTAGGCTACGGAGAGAGCCAAACTTTCTAACCTGGCAAAAAATCTGCAGACAAACTTATAGGGGGTTCCCAGAGACACAGTGAGCAACCCTTACTTACTGCTCTTCATTTGCATTCACCCATAAGCCAATCACTTCTACTAATATCACTGACTTTGAGGATGTGAACCACTCCTCCTAGCAAAAGATCAGCTCTTTGCTTTTTCACCTCTAATTACAACTCTCTGTTTTTTAGCCCCTGAGCAGGGGCAGACAGTGTCTGCTGGAGTTTGGAGCTGAATCAAAGCAGATGAAGTACATGGAAATTTGGGAAGATCAGGATTTGGCACTGCACTGAGGATGGAAATTTGAATTTGAATTATCCTCAGCCTTTGCTGAAGATACATCTAACTGTGTGCTCCCCTGAGTCTCCCTGTAGACTGGTGCACCTCCCCCACAGTCTACTGTGATGGGAATGTATTCCAGTAGCTCCCAATACCAGTTAAAGCCAGGCCTTTAAAGCAGTATCAGGGTACTTAATTACCCAGCTGACTGCAGGGGCAGGATCGGTCTTGGCTATCTTCAGCCATCTCTAAGGCCAGGGAGCTGGGTAGGCTCCCTCTCCAGTTAGTGGAGGAAGATAAGCATCTGCACAGAGTAATCCATCCCACCTCTCTCTCTTTCTCTCTCTCAATCTCTCTCTCTCCATTAACTGAAGAGGAGTTCAGATAAGTAGTTCAAATCAGATACTTTACTTCCCTCAGCATCCAAAACACTTACATATGTAGCTTCTCATTACTTATCACAGTTTAAACACCTGTTACTCATTGATTTAGAAAGAGATTTTTCTTCCTGCAATTCCCTTTTCTTTGTGCAAAACTTTCATTATTCAGTTTTTGCAGCCTATCACTCATGAATATAAGCGACAAGACATTTCTTGCACGCACACACCCACGAGTGCACCTGCAGTCCAGTAGCTGTGTGCATCCCGAGTCCCCCTGAGCAGTGGTGTAAAAGCCCCCAGTGATGCAAAGGAGATTGAGCAGAGGCTCCTTTTCGATTCAGCTCTCCACGGACCGCAAATCACCATGCTCTGCTTCCAGCCATTTGTGTTTTGCTTGTTCCAAATCCCTTTGGAAGAGCAGCTAAGAGGCCAGCACTGCTTTTGCGAAGCGATGCTGTTTGGGGACCAAAGGCGCATAACCACCCTGCCAGCGGCTGTCCCCGTGATGTGCATCCCTGGAGCACAGACACGCCGTGCCACCTTTCCCACTCCCAGCTCCCAGCCATCTCAGCAATGCCGTAATGTAATCCACCCTCCAGTCATTTCCCAAGCAGGACCGCTTCCCTTCTCCCCGCAGGGGTGTGGAGGAAGGCATGTCCTGGGCCGTGGCGTCTCCACAGTGCTGCGCGCTCTCGGCATGGTGGTACCTCGTACCGCCGCATGCCTCGCATGCCGAAACGCGCAGCGCCCATGCTCTGGGTAACAGCCGTGTGAGTCAAAAGGGGCTGGTTATGAGTTGGGATACTACCATTTAGAGATAAGCTTCTCCATGGTTACCGCTCTCACGCAAGGTCACTTTCCTGCCAAACCTCCTCTCCTCCCTCCCTGGCTCTCCCTCCTTCCCCTCCACTATTTTTTTCTTTTTTCCCCAAACGTGCTACATCAAAAGAGAAAATGAAAACATTTACGATAATCATAGTCTGACTATTTTAATGCAGGCTGTAGGAAAGGAAACATGTAAGCCAAGTGCTCTTACTGTGCAAGCAGAAACACACTCTCGACCTCATAAAAGTAGTATCCGAGAAATAACACTTGATTAAAGCAGCCAGTCCTTCATTTAAGTAGGTGCTTATGGTAGGGAAAATAGCCAAGGTTTCTCTAGAACAGGCTGCTGGCCTATCACGAAAAGCAGGAACAGACCAGACAGATGAATTATTGTGAGACAGCTGGGTTTCAGCCGGGGTGCGAGGAGATCCCTATTATCCCATCCACCTTTTCTACACAAATGCCTCTCCCCAGAGAAACTGAGTCATTAAAAGCCAGCTCGTTCACTCCTGACAGGCAATATGCATTGAGTGAGAGGTGATACATTCTCATTTTCAGCAAGAAATCTTAGTCACCCCAAGGAGCAGCTCGCTTAGGAGAGTGGTAATGGAATACAGGGCCTTTCATCTCTGCCTTGCCGCCGCGAGCACAGCCTGAATCAGTAACAATCCAAAAGTTATTAGTTAATGGCTTGTTTCAGTGACCTCCATGAAATGTGTTTGGTGAGTTTGGTCTGGTTTCCAGTAGACAATAACTAGAATTACAACTGGTGTTAAACAGAAACCACATTAATGAGTTAAGTGCCTGGCAGATAAGCACTGAGTGAATTGCCTAGGCATAGTCGTGCCATTGCTTTGGTTGTCAGTAAGATTCAGAGTGAGAGCTGGACATTTTATACAGATGTCATTAACATCCAAAACAATCACGCTGTCTTTCCTGGAAGTTAAGTCTCTTGCTTGAGGCTTTAAATGTCTTACTCTCTGTAGCTGATGTGTTTCCTTCCCTAACATAGCTGAGACTGGTAACTGTCAAGGTAAGACCTTCAGGTGGGGCATTTTATTCCTATTTTTCCTTATATTGCTCTCCCTAAAGAGCTCACTCCCCCCATGCTCTTCTCAGCACAGCTGCTTTTGAAATTTAGAGAACAAAGGAAAGTTGATCAAGGAGATGTTGGCGCACCAATAACTGGGCAATAGGCAATATCTGTACAGTACTTATGAATGAACAAAGCACAACCCAAAAAGAATTGAGCATGTCTCCACAGACTTCTCAACCATTCAGACCTGCCTTCCCCTGAGGAACATAACTAAGGAAAGCTGGAGCTGCTTTACAGCTGAAGCTGAAGTGAGAGGGGGACCCACCAAGTACAGAAGGAGCAATGGTTCTCAACCTGGGACAGAAGGCATTTGGCAGAGCAGGAGCCCAGGGTGTATATCACTGTGACATGAGTGGTGGCATATTTTCATTATTACAGGAATAAAATTAAAAGGAAAAAAAAAACTGAACACTCTAATCTCAATAGGAACAGTAATCATTTAGAGTGAATTACTTTTGTAGATTACCTGCATTTTTTCCCCCACAAAACAGTCTAAGTTCTCTGTAGCAGCTTCATTAAATGTGTGCATATGTATAAATATATATTATTTTTTGAATTCTATCTTTCCTCCTCTTTTGTTTTATTTTCATGATGCAGGAGAACCGTGCCTGGTACCGACAAAACTCTTGGCATTCTACTGAAATGTAAAGTTCCCCAGCCTTGCATATTCTGCTGATAACCAGCCCACTAATTGCAACAAAAGCAGTGATCTGAACTTTGCATTCTATTTGTCTCACAGATTACATCAATGAAGTCAAAGTTATCTACCCCAACTCATACAGCATTATCTCTTAACTTAATGGAAGTGAAAAAGAAGCCTGTGCTCTTTACCCAAAGGATGCAGTTATTACTTCCTCTCTATACTGTTGCTAGTCAAGAATAAAATCCAGGATATGACCTTTTCATTAAGCATCAGGCCAAAAATCCACCTGGGACAGCCTGAGGAGGCTACCCTCATTCTTTCACTCAGTAATTCAGAGCAAAGGCCCTTGCCACATATAGCTGAAAGGAATCCTTGTGAAATTTTAGTTTAAGGGAGCATCTAATAAATTTTGATCAACAGATGAAGCCCAAAAAGCTTTTTGTCTCCTCCTGCATGATCCCATCACAAAAAAAATCACTAATTCAACAGATCAGCCCTTTCCCAAATATTCTGCTCCATCTGCATACAGTGTAAGGTCACAAAAAAGATTATAAACTCAGAATGTGAGCGATATCATGTAGTAGTGCCACAAATTCTTTAATATAAACCCAAATTCCATGAGAAGAATGCATAATAGTGTTGAATTCCTTATATTTTTTGCTTTGTTATGGCAATAATAATGTGCCTTTTGAAGTTCAGACAGGGAGATACAATGCCAAAAGGCAAATACTTACAATACAAGAGCACTTGGTACATTTATTTCCTTCAGGCCTAAATTCTTCTCCTTCATTGTAAAGTCTTCCTTCAAATACACAACCTGGAAAACAGCATTTGAATAAGTTTAGCTCAAGGTAGCATTCTGCCTTTTCTCCATAACACACCCCACTGCAGGGCAATATGAAAAGTAAATCAAACCATCCTCTCATACAATATCACAGAATCATTTAGGTTGGAAAAGACCTCCAAGATCATCAAGTCCAACCTTTGGCTGGTCACTACCTTGTCAACTAGATCATGGCACTAAGTGCCATGACCAGTCATTCCTTGAACACCTCCACAGATGGTGACTCCACTACCTCCCTGGGAAGTCCACTCCAATGTTTAGCAACCCTTTCCATGAAGGGAAAGGACATCCTGATGTCTAGCCTGAATCCCTCCTGGTGCAGCTTGAGGCTATATGCTAGTTTCCTGGGAGAAGAAACCAGCTCTCACCTTGTTACAACTTTTCAGGTAGTTGTAGAGAGCGAATCACTTCAGAAGAATACAAATCACTTCAGAAGCCTTAACAAATCCTTAAAAATCCCTAAATGTCTTTTTGGGGGGGGAAAGAAGGAAACTGTTCTATAATAGATAAATTTGTACCAGTGAAGGAGAGGCTAGGTCAAGTCTTCCATTAGAAGTGGCTTTAAAACACTTTTTAAAGCTGTTTGCTTTTTACTAACTTCGTCCTACTCCCTGAGTTTATATTATATGTTGGCAGGTATCATAACTGATCAAAATATAATAAATCCATTAGATCACAACTGGAGCAGTGCTTGCCTACAAAACTTCTATTAAAATCAAATTAGCCTCAAAAAAACACAGTAATTTTCCTCTGTGTTTCACAAAGGCAACCCATTCCCATTCCCCTTCAAAAAGTGAATCTCCTTTTTTTAGGACTACTCTTATACTTCCCCTGTAATAAAATCCTGGTCATCAGCCCAGCAAACCCAGCTGACAGACACTGAAAAATGACATAAATACATCTGTGGATATTGCCACAGTCTATTGCCTGTGCATCCCCTAGTTTGCATATCCTCTGCTAAAAAGTATTAGGTACATTCTTCTTATGTCATTTTGTGCATTGCGAGTTATGGGCCAACATTTTAGTAACTTGCCAGGTATAGCAGAGAGGTTAGAGGCAGCCTCCCAGTTAATAATAGGTAACACTAGAAATACAGTTGCACATGTAGAACCGCACCTTCCCATGAAATCTCACCTGGACACACAGGACAACACATTCCCCTGAGTTTGGAAGGGTTTTTGCAGTGAACAACACACTGTACTTCCGACTCCACTATCACTCCTTCCTGAAAAAGACGCAGATTCAGACATGGTTGTTGTTAGCATTGTGGTTGCTGCAACAAGCAAAAAAAATCACATTTACTAGCAGTACAATTAAAGCCCAGCACATGCTGCAAAGCACTGGATTTCAAAACCTCTTTTTCTCTGTACCTGCTGCCTGGTATCATGATTCAGGTTAATCCACAGTCAAAAGACCCACTTGAGTCTTCCTGACTCCAGACACAGGATTTGCCTTAAAATGCATCAGGTAAGAAATCTAGCATCCTCTTAGGAAAAGGAATCCTGCTTTATCAGGAATCCTTCACCTCAGTAATCTGCCATGCAGCTCTGGTGAAAACAGGCCAGACACAAGGCATTCTCTTCCCTCTCCCATTGGACGAAAATAGACTTAGAAAGCAGATAAAAGCATCTTGTTCTGTGGAGGGGAGACACTTATCTTTGATGTTTTGCCTGATAAGTATTAGTAATTAACATTTCCTGCACTTATTCAAGAAGGCAAGAGTCCTCCTGAACAAATCTGGGTGTGAGGTTCTGTGCACAAAAGGCTGTTACCTTTTTTTTTTTGTTGTTTGCAGCTTTGCTGTTGGAAGCAAGGGAAAACTTTTTCAGATGTGTGGATCTAGGGTAAACAGGACCACCCAGTTTTGCACTTAGACAGGCAATAAAGAACTGATACTTTCATACAGCATAGTGAGTATCTTTTCATGAAGGGCAAGGATACACAATATTGCTGCTCCAACTTCAGTCTTGTCAGTGGAATCATCTTTAAAAATGCAGGTGGGTTTTACAGAGCAGAAGTTGAAGAGAAAACCATGAAACTCTCTTCTGTTAGTAGAAGCTCTTCATACTCATTCCTCTCTCCTCCTTCTAACTGCCATTCTTAGTAGCTGCCTGAGTGTTATTATTAAAACCAGATCAAACTGTCATCAAAATGGCAGACCTATTCACAGACAGAAACTAAAATTGCCTACATAATTACTTGGTTTGAAGCTGAAAATCAATAATCTTGAAAATGTTATGGTTGCAGACGGGCAAGCTACCAAAAATACCACCGTGTTAACAGTGCAGGAACCCAGGAAAAGAAGATTTGGTTGTGGGTTTCTCTTAAAAAACATCCCAGGTAAAACCCATGGACACATACACACAGAAGTGTCCAATTACTAAAATAATTTGTATCTCATAAAAGGCTTAGCATACTGAAAAAAAAAAAAAAGAAAAAAAAAGACTTATTTCAAGGTCAAGACAGCAGGAAATGACATGGCTGTGTACCTCTCCTTCAGTAATGTTTGGGCATGAGAGTACTCAAGTCATTTAAAAGCTATCCTTCTGAATATTTGGTTATAGCCAGCCACATCTGAGTGGATTTAAATTAGTTTAAATGCAAAGTCCATACTGTGCTTTGGGTATAAAACATTTCAGGTTATTTGGACTGGCTAAAGGAAGGCTCAGAATTTCCTGGGGAAAGCTTACAACTCAATTAGCACAATGTTTATGACATCCTTACCTGGCACTGGTATGTAACACAGGGATTGCTAGGGAGGTGCCATTTCATAGAGCTGTTGTACGTATGTCCTTCAAAACTGCAATCTAGAAGATGAGACAGAAGCACATCAGTTGAACACAATCTTGTGGGAGGATGCTGATGAGGATCACAGATCAGCATCCTTAACGTAACCCACCCTCTCCCCTGGGTTCACAGAAGAGGCAGAGCTGAGAGCTGGGACTGTCAAGAAGGATCATGTCCTGGGAGAGCAGCAGCAGAGCTTCCTTGGGCATCTGATTCTGGTGCATGACTGGCCAAATTCCTTACTAACTCCGACTCTTCAAGACAAACCAAATTCAGTGACAGTTTACTTTAAAATGGATGTCAGTGCTTATTTTGCAGTCCGTTCTTGAACTGCTCAGTCACTCATGCACTTGACTGGGGAGAGGAAGGAGAGAGGGTAAAAGAAGAGCTGGAAACAGCATTCATTATGCAGCTTGGCCATGTTATCTTCATCCATTAACCAAAGCCCTTGTGAGAGCTCTTCAGCAAGAGCAGCTCAGCATGGATAAACTGACACTGGCAGAGCTACCTCTCTTTTATGCCTTTTCACTTTCATGACAGAAGGGATCAACATCCATATAAACTAAAAGCAGTGGAGGCATTCTGGAGTCCCATAGGGCTTGGCTTTATATGTCTTTGTGTGCTATATGACAACTTTGTTAACAGAAAACAGGTTCCTTTACCTCTGCACTGGATCAGCCCACATTTTTTTGTGCAAAATGAAGTTTCATAGAGCCATTTGGAAAACCAACAAACAAACGCCAAAACAAACATTAATTTTCACATTTTTATTACATGTTCCTTCTATTTTCCCTTCGCATTCTTTCACTGTTTTCTGGTATTTTGCAAAAGAGAAAACCAAAGAAGAACAAAAAGAAAATAATAAATAATTCACCAGAGAAGCAAAACTAGAAAATACTTATAAAGTAGAAATAAAATATTTGGTAATATTTAGCCTATTAAATTAAAACTGTTTCATTTGGAAAAATTCTTTGGAGACCAAGAGGGTTTCTGAGAAAAATTTCAGAAGCAGCCCATACCCCATTTTCTGGGGGAAAAATGTCTGTTTTCCATGTAGGGTTTTGTTTTCCATTTTAGGTTTTTTTCCTAGTGTATTTTATTCAAAATTATCTCAATCAAAGAGCCCATGAAACTAAGAGGATTCTTGCCAAAGACCTTGTGTGAAACACAGACATGTACAGAGAGTCACAGAATCACAAAACTACAGTCAGTCAAACGACGCCTATGGCACCATCCTCTTCCCACATCCTACCTTAGCAACGACTCTAAATCATTATTAGCTGTGTTGGTGCATTGTCCTGCTTTGGGCTACAGTTTGTCTTTCTGAGAATAAAGGCAATTTATCAGCCCTACACTAGTAAATTTTTCAGGCCGCTGTATAAGGAAACTTAGAGGTCACAGCTCTAAAGTGTGGAGGAACTTAGAATCCCTATAAAATCATTCTGAATTCAACACAAAATTTAAAGGAAACACGACATATAAAGATCATTTGCAAATGCGTTCACTGCCTCTAGTTAAGATCTTATACAACAGAAGAGTTGTACTTCAGGGTTTGTAGTATTAAGAAAATTTTTTTCCAGGCTAAATACAGAGCAACACAGGAGAAATTTGTAGATGCTGAGGCTACTTCCCTTACCCAAACTGAAAGACGTATGTTTTAAAAAGACTTGATCAGTAGTCTGAGAGCTGGCTGTGATTTCATCTTTGACAAATACTAGAAGGTACAAGGTATACATATAAATCTTGTATTTTTTTAAGTATCAAAGCCCCTATGATGTTATTTGGAATAATAAAGAAATGTTCAGATTCTCAGTGTATTAAATACAGTTCTCTGAGCTCTCATACATGCAGGCCAACATGTCAAGAGAGGAGCATGAAGCATGAAGCCCTATACTCCTCTTGCATGCTTTGAAGTCTCGTTCTGAGAAACACTGAGTTAATCTAAGAGCACAGTCTCACTTACTGCTCGCTACAAACACCAATGAATGCAGAGCCTGTTCAATGCATATTAACATCCTCAAGTTGCAGAAGCCCAGGTCATACTGGTCCCAGTCCAAGAAAGAGTTTACAAGTGTGCAGGACACTCAAGATGGAACAAACTGTGTTGTTAAATATCTGTGTGCATGTTTTACCAGAACCAAGATCAAGGGCCAGGCTGGAAACTAACAACTGCAAAATACCTTGCATATTTGCTTGGCAATTACATTTTTTAATTTAAAATGTTTCCTTTATAAGAAAGCTAATGACCCTGGGCTAATCTGCATGTACAGATGTGCATATTAGACCGAAATTTTCATTTCAAGGATTAGTCTGGTCAGCAAAGCATGAAGGTGGTGTGTTCATGCAGTCAGCACTGCTCTTGCCTGAAGTGCATATCCAGCCTATGCTATAAAATCCTCTGCCCTGCAGCACCAGCCATTTGTCCCTGTGGAAAGCAGAAAAGGGGTGACACATCACATGTAACCATGGCAGGGACAGCTTGCAGGCAGCAAAAGGGAAATTCAGAAATGAAGACCAGGATGGAAAAGTCTGCAGAAGCATTGGAGATACTGATTCCTCTTGAGCTCTGGCATGTGCCAGCAGGTTGAATAAGGGAGACAGAGCAGCCGCCGTCCAACGCCAGTGCGAGGCACGGTGGATGCTGGATTTCAGCAGATGCTCAGCTGAGGAAAACAGCATGATGGAAGGGGAGGGTTTGCCCGTAACACAAGCAGTCTTGGTGAGAGATGGGGGAAGGTTGAATGTCAAGAAAAACTGAAAAGGGTAAGAAAGGAGTGCTTTACAATCTCCAGGTGACACTTTAACCCGTCTCTGACCAGAGGTGTGCCCTGTCACACTGCCCTTTGGATGCCCTGGAGCTACACCCACCGCTCACTCTTCAAAAGGAAAAAGAAACAAAGCCCACATAGCAGCTAGTTTTTCTGAACCTCACTTTCAATGTACAAATCTCTCAGCTGACACCTGCAAACATACAGCCGGACTTTCCCAGCCCCACTACTCACAGCATGGAAATTTCTGAGCCTCACTTAAATTCAACTGAGTGAAACCCGCCTCATTCTATGTGCCAAGTCAGTCAAGCCATTCCAGCTTGTCCATGGTTAAAAGTCCAACATCTTTTGCTTGGAAAGTAGCAGTCACTGATTTTTCATGTTCAAAGGCATCAGCAAAGTCCCTGATGTTAATTTCCACAACAGAATATGATGGAGCATACTTCAGGTTCCTAAAAGCCAATTTAAAGTGCTTTTTTCTCCTAAAAGCCCCTTAGAAATATTAGTACATTAACTTACTATCTCCATCCACCATTTGAAAGCACGAGCGGGAGAAAAGAATAAATTAAGAAAGATCAGTGCTTAGGACAATCACTAAAATGCCCTCCCCTTACTTCTGCCTGAATACCTAATTAAAACAAAACTTTTTTAAAAAAAGGCTACAGAAGAGGTCTTCAAGAGGGAAACCCAAAAAGCCTGGGAATGCTTAATGGAGTATGTGAAAAGTAACAGATCTGACATTAATAAGAAAATTTGATCCTGAGTCATATACCCCATAAGGAAAACCTTTAGGATTCCACATATGGATGGAAGTTAAGTATCAGTGGTCTACATCCATTTTAAAAGAGCTAAGGCGATTCATATCAGTCAAGGAGTGTGTCCTGATTTTTTAGTCTTTCCTGCTTCTTTCTTTAAGAATAGTTGGTGTTTTATTAATGTAAAATATTAACTTTCAGCTCGTTGTAGGTTTTGTTGCCATTACCTCTTTCGATCCAAATATTTCAGATAAGTCCTGGATAAACATGCAAGCCTAAAGTTGCTTATCTGAATCAAACCAAACCACTGAATACTTTGAAGTTTGCATATTCAGTGGAAACTAATGTTAATTACCTTCTAGTCACCTCATAAAGGCAAAATGTTCCATTAGACTTCAGTCCTTCCAGCATGAAAAAAAATTATGCTAAAATAGTTAAATAACTTCTAACTTGCTTATTTAGCAACTTTGTTTCAATGTTGTGCATGTCATACTTGGGCACTGTAGTTTCAAACATAATAAACCAATCTTTGGCCAATTTAATTCAGAAGAACAATTTAATTCCAAAACAAAAATCCTCACACAAAATTGGGCTGGAATAACAAAAGAGGTCAATTATAGCAGATTTTGTTATTGGCGTGTAGACAAGTTGATGACCAGGAAGCCACTTGTCTTTCCAAATCCTGCAACTCTGATAAATGACCCTTTTTTCTTCTTCCCCAGACAGCCCAGCACAGAGCAGTATCATGAAAATAGGGAAATTGACTGTAAGAGACAGTTTAGTAGTGCTAAAGCTCAACGAGTGTCCTCAGCAGTTCATTAAAAACAACGCTTTATTACTCAATTTGACATTGCCTAATAAGATTCCAGAAGAGATCTGTGCTTATTTTAGGCTAATGAGAATTTTATAGACAAGTCATTTCCTTATTCTCCCAAGAGAAAGTGATAAATTGGTGCACAATAGACTGGCTCCCCATCCCTCATTTCTTCAGCATCTTTCTTCTCCTATTAAGTCTTTTTTTGTTTTCCCTCCACTTTCTATTTAAAAAAGTAACCTCTCTATTGGCATGGAAAATAAACATTAGGAAAAAGAAAACAGTCAGAAGACATGTTTTATTTAGTGTTTGATAAATTACTCCTCAGGGAAGTATCCAGGCATGTTAACACTAAATACCAGTTCTAGCCAAACAAAAAACAACTAAAAACCCCAAACAAAAAAAATAACTTGCACATTCTGCAGTATTTCTCTGGTATGAAATCTGTTGGCTACAATAAAAGAACTGTGAATCACACATACACCTATTATAAAATATATTTTCATATTTCTTAGTGATGGTAAAGCCATTGACAGCTAGCAGAAAATTAAACTTCCTGTTGAGTAACCCTGGTCTTCATTTGTCAACACAGAAGCATGAAAATGTATACAAAACCTCCCATGCTTATCAAGACCAGCTCTAAACAGTGAAAATCCAACTCCTTCCTCTGTGACTGAGTACAAGCAAACCTATTTGCAGCTGAGCCATCACAACTACAACACCCAAGGGATGCAAGGCACAAGGGCCGTATAAAGGGTGCACAACACAGCAGGATAAAGTGGCCATGGGGGTGAGCTGTGATGGGACTGCACAGTTCACAGGCATATGATGCAAAGCTGAGAAAACAGCAGCAGAAACAAACACATCAAATCCTCCCAGTGCTGTTTTTGCCCCCCTGTACTCAACTGGAACTAATTTTCCCCTTCCCAAATGTCTTATGTTCCATGAATATATGTATATGGTGAAAAAAGTCACTCTGCAGCATTCCTGAGAACCTGGTGATCCAAAATGCCATATAGTTAGAGCTCCCATTGAATCTTGAGCTGATGCTCAATGGGCTTGCCAAGCCTGGTAGCTGAAGAACTGTTATCTCTCATGGCTATGAGCCTTTTAATGAATGATGTTGCTTGGTGACACAATTACTTACCATGCACACCACCAAAACCATTCATGGTCAGCTCAGCTTACAGCTTCAAAGTCAAATACTGAAAGAAATTCTTATTCTGGTATTATATGTCCTAAAATGTTTATCGTGTTATTCCAGAGAAATATTGCATGTAAAAACATTAATACAAAAATCTGAGTAACTAATATTTGACTGCCAAAGTATATATGACAACATGACAAGACAGTTCATTAGAAGTTTCTTACATAAATGGAAAATTATATGCAGCAAGGTAATATCTGAAATTGGAGGTGCAAGAGAACACAATAGTATACCCCAGACATTCAAGGGATATCAAAAGTACGTGCTAAGACCTTTATAAGAAGAGTCAGCTTGAAGGAAGAATGGAGAGATAGAGACCTTTTCTTAGGCATAACTAGAGGTAATTAAAATCGGCATCATGATTATATTGCGGGGTACTGTCCCTGGTGGCCATGTGTCACTGCTTCAAAACCTCTGCCTTCACTTGAAATACAAAGCTAAAAACTGAATGAGTGCTGACATGAACCTGTACTTCCAGCCTCAAGAAAAGGGCCTGATTTGGAGCTGCAACACATTACGGAAGGTCTTAGAAGCAGTGAGAAAGACCAACAGAAGAGTTAAGACATCTTTTGCCATAACCAGTCTCTGACAGATGCCAGGACTAGATTATTTGGGTGAAGGTGAAAAAGACTTTTCAGGAAAATACCTATATTGTCTTCCTATCCCACCCCCCTCCACCCATGTTATCATCCCTTGTCTCTGACAGCTTGCCTTAAATCATGCAAGGGAAAGCTGAAAGTTAGAGGTCCCCCCAGTCAGTGTTACAGCAGCACATCAAACTGGTATTGGTATCTCCTACTAGGGGTGTCCACAGGGAACAAAGTGTCAGATGTACATATGGATCCTCCAGGGCATTAGTAGAGTAGCCAGAACACCAATAATCTCATAACCTTCTTCTAACTCTCTTTGCAAACCAGCATTAATAGCTGAAATTGGCTGCTGAAATGGGTTGAAATCCTCAAACACAGGTATTTGATATCCTTTCCAAGAAATGCACAATTAACTACAATAGCTTTGGATATTCAATATTCAGGGGACCTAGCACTGCTGTTGCCTCGGCTGGGATTACATTCTCTGGAAGTTTCAGATCAATGAAGTATAGCACAAGAACCTCTATGATCAATAATTAAAAATGTATTAAAAATCAAAACAAAGCAAAACCACACAAAACCAAAAGCAAACAAAACCAAACAAAAAAACCAACAACAAAAAACCCCTCAGCAATTCTCAAAAGTTAAGAAGGACAGAAAATACAAAATTTCACATATGAACTGAAAGAAAATTCTGAAAAAAAATTTCTCTCTTGTAAAAAAAATACCCAGCAAATTTGTCTTCGCACATCCACAGAAGATTCAGATTCTTAAGATAAGAGAGTAGAACATGGTGCACCATTTTAGAAATGCAAACTTTAGGCAGTCATGGGCCAGTAATACCCCTTTCTTCACAGAGAGAATAATTTATTATTATATTTGTAGAGAGCACTATATCTAAGCCATGAGTCTCCATTCAACTACATAAGAAAATGCTTATTTCTAGAATCTCAGTGATCTCATATGTTTTCATTAAATATATTAAATAAAATCAGAGATGAAAAGTGACCTATTTATCCTATGCAGAAGTAATAAAAGGGCTTCATTTTTTAGTATTTTCAAAATGAATAGTATTCTAGAGATACATGGTATGTTTTATAAACTACAATAAATATCTGTCAAAAGAATAAGCTTCTTGAAAATTAGACTTAGTCATTTTTACTCTCCTTGCATTGGGGAGCCATAATCACAGGTCCACATTTCTCTGTTCCAGACTTTGCATAAACACACAGCAAAATAGGGCCTTGCCCCACTAACATTACTCTCAAGGTCCTGTGGGCCTAAAGTCAAGAACAATGTTAAAACACATGGCTAGTCTGGGGAATTTAAATCCTAAGTCTTAATTTAAGTCTTACACCTCTTAGCAGTCTGCAATTTTGTCATGAGGGGAAGTAGAGGGACAAGCACTGATCTCTTCTGTATGGTGATCAGTGACAGGACCGAGGGAACAGCATGAAGTTGTGTCAGGGAAGGTTTAGGGTGGGTATTAGGAAAAGGTTGGTGGTTGGACACTGGAACGGGCTCCCCAGGGAAGCTGTGACAGCACCAAGGCTGACAGAGTTCGAGAGCATTTGTTTGAGCTGTTGTTTGAACAACACTCTCAGACACATTCTTGGGGCTGCCCTGTGCAAGGCCAGGAGCTGGACTTTGGTGACCCTCATGGGACCCTTCTAAATCAATATTCTATGATTCTAAGTAAAGACAAATCTTTTCCTATGTTCATTTCCACCACAGTGAATTTTCTGATTGCAAAAGCTATACTTGCTGCTCTTTCTTACTTTTTCTGTTTATTGAGAAATATGAAAAAAAAAAAAAAAGTGCTAGAAATTATCTAAGTAGCATACAAATACCCAGACAAAAACAAGGTACTTCTGCTCAGTACACAACTGTTTGCAAGAAAAGTTCTCTACCAACAATTCATTTTCTCCTGTATGCAAAGCTCTCAATACAAGAGTCCAGCTGCATGCAGTGTTGCAGACAGATAGAATCATAGAACAGTTTGGGTTTGAAGAGATCTTTAAAGGTGATCTAGTCAAACCCCCCAGCAATGGGGGCATGTGTCCTCATGTGCTCCTCATGACAGAATAAGATGGGCTGGCAGCACTGTTACAAATGACTCCTGAGCAGTGGTTTCCTTCCTACACAAGTCAGTTCTGGAATACACCCTTTGGTCTTAATGTTATCCGTCTGATGTTGCATTCAAATGACAGCAGCCATTCATTCATTGACTCATTCATTCATTCATTCATTCATTTCTTCACAAGGTAGGATGACATGAAGCTATCAAAAAGAGCTGGCAAGAGCCTGTAAGGCCTGATTAAGCTCTTCCAGGCTTTGGAATGAAGCCAAGAAAAAAGCCATCAGATTCTGATATCTTTTCTTCATAACATTTTGTTCACATTTAGATGAAATGCAACCAGTAAAAAAAAAAAAAAAAAAAAAATATCCCTGTTTCCCTTTTCCTCCCTGCATTCCCTATGGGCACTTTGGCAGCCTGACAAAATAGTAACTGAGAACAAGTGCTGCAGGGCCAAGTCCCAGCTGCAGCTGAGCTTCGTGCAGGGAGTGCTGGGGAGCTGCTGGGACACCAAAGGGAGCAGCTGAAGTGCTGCGCAGCCAGGCTGGTATTTCCAGCCTTGATTCCCCAATTACGTCCCATGGGACATGCATTTTGGATCTTGCACATGTTAACAGAGCAGGAGCTTCAGCAGTGTTCAGGAGAGCAAGCAGTCTTCCTGAGGACAGAGGTGGCTCCATCAGCCTCTTCTGCTGGAACCAGAACGATCTTGTGACAATGTGTGGTGTCAGAAGTGCTGTAGTTAAATGGGTGCATAGTTTGCTTTGCCTTTCAGAAGGAGCAGAAAAACTAAGTCAAAAACTTCACATCTACATTGAGAATTAAGCCCTTGAGAGCTTTTTTTCTTTAAATTCCAAAATTTAAAGTTCTTCTTGCATTTTAAGCACATAGAAACTGTCATCTTAGATCAGACCAAGCATTCTTCTAACCAAGAGTCTTTTGTCTGACAGCAGCCATTAGAGACACCTAGGAGAGTGTCAAAAATATAGAGCAAGGTCCATAGTTCTACTTTAGCATCAGGAGGGCAATAATAAGAAGCCTACCTGACTCACACAGAGGGAAAATGGGGCATTTTGTTTTGTTCGCTACTCCTTTCCTAACTTAACATTTTCCCTTTGGAGGGCTACTGAGAATTGAGCTGATCATGCCACAGAAGTATCTTTTATAACACAGAAACAGTTGGTTATCAGTAATTGTCAGCTCAGATCCCGGTATCAGATTTGTAAAGTTAGGACTGTTTTGTCCTGAGTGCACCCATTTATTTCCATCCACATTAACTTGCTATTTTGTCATCCCTTATTCAGTGTTCTGAGAACCTTGTGGAACTCCTTGTAGGGAGCCCTCCTTTACAATGCTACAGAGATCAAGTCAGCAGCAGCACATTTTCTGTCCCTCTTTGCCCCTTTTCCGGTTTATTTCTGAGCACACTGACAAGTTGAGATCTTTGCATGGATGTGCTGGCAACCATCTTTCACTATGAAAAGAATCATACACTTCACTTGTTACTTATTTGCTGATTAGAAGTTTCTCTACAAACTCAGGGCTGTTCAGTTTCTTTAGTGCTTTTTTAGTGAGGGATCTTACTGGATGCCTATTAGTGGGATCTCTCTGTCCACTGACACATTAAAAGGACTCTAACTAATTTTTCTATCTCAAGTATCTATGGGCCTCCTAATTCTATTTTTTGTTTCTATTAATTATGCCATTAGAGATGTCAGGTATACGAATCTGCAGATGCCAGCCTCAAGTCTGTTAATAATGTTCCTGAGGTACCCACCCCAACTCAGGATAAACAGAAAATCTTACAGAGAGTCTGCATTAAAACACTGTTTGTATTCCCAACTTTGAAACGTCCATTCTTTTAATTTTGCATGCATGCACGCACATATGTATATGTATGCATATAAAATTTTCAGACCATTGAGCAATTACATATCCCATTATGGAAATGAAAAATCAACCTCCGTTCTAATCAAACTAACACTTAGGAACCTTTTCCTGTAAAGCTGACACTAAACACTATTTTCCAAAATAAATAAATCGCATGTAAGTTACATAAAACCCTCAACTTCAAATTCTTACTGTTTCAGTAACGCTTTAATTTTTATCCAGTTCGTTTCCTTCTCTTTTAAGCATCAGGCTTCTAGACAAATCCTCAAACTGGGGCTTGCCAAACAGAAGCAAATCATAAGCACAGCATCTAACATACCTCTGCAACCATTCAGGAAAAATACATATCCATTATGTCTCTTCCATCTGAACTTCAGTGTAATCTGTTTTCCTGCATTTGTATTTCCCCTGGGAAAGCAATAAATGCTTCCATTTCCTAACAATTTATCCTACCCTATCTCCCTCCCAATACCACACAATCACCAGTGGGGAATTAAAAACAACAGAGGAAAAATAAAGTAAAGCTGCATCAATCCGACATTCTCAACCTCATTCCTTATGTCAGCAGCCCCTCAGCAAAATTTGTGTTTTAGAGCACATTACTTACTGCATCAACATAAAAAACCCCTATTTTTCAAGTTCATCTACTCCCATATTTGTCATGTGGTTAAGCATAGTAGATACATGCCATGCATACCTACACAATTAATTTTTTTTATTTCATAATTATCTCATTCCAAAGAGCTTAGAATATATAGTATTGATCAATAAATAAATGTATAGTGTTCATACTATTGCTCATTTGGTTTTCATAAAAATGTCCAAAACAATATTCTTTGAATCAGGAAATGTTAAAAACAATGAATAAAATTTGCTTGATTTGTTTCCAGTATGAGGAGAAATAGGAGCAGGCATGTGTAATTACCCTGCTCTTTATCACTCAGAAGCATTATTGCTATTCTGTCCAACCACACAAAAAGTTTAAGGAATTCTTATTGAGTGGTGACTATTAGCAGACTGATGTTCATCTAAAATATAAAAAATTAGGACATAACTCTTAAAAGACTGACAACATAGCAGTGAAGAATAAAGTTGTATTTCTGAAGGACCATCGCCATGCAAGAAGTAATAATTGCAGTAAAAATATGTGAAGCTGTGTATCTCCACCAGCTTCGTAAACACGTATCTTTTCATTATGGTTACTGCCCTTTTCTAGCCTCTGGTGACAGCCAAGTCCCAACTGAGAAGCTCCAAACTTTGTCCTATCTTTGGTAACCTAAATGTGCACTGATCGAATTTTAAAAAGTGGGAAACAACAGGAAGGGAACCACACCTTTGCAACGCTCACAGCAAGCTCCTCTCTGCTTAATGACGAGAGCACAGTCCTTGGAGAGCACTGGACACTTCTCCCTTTTGCATGTCACTTCCTTATTCTGGAAAAAAAAACAAAAAAACAAAAAACAAAAAACAAAAGCTATTGCAAGCACACCAAACCCAAGGCTACCATTCCTTTCAATTCAGAAAATAAAACACAAGGCTAGCAGTCTGCTCTTTCACTTCAGGAACGGTCCTTAAAGATGCTTCAATACATCTCTCTCCCCTTGAAGGAATGCAGTACAGAACAGTCTTTTAATAATTCAAGGGCCCAAGTAAATGGTGTTTACCCCACTTCCACAGTAATTCATGACTGCTACCCATTCTCATAAAGAAAATGTGCCCCTCTGAAGAAATCCACGTTACTTCAATGAACAACTACCTAAACGATGCACTTGTCAAAATACACTCAGGGTCTTGAGGTGCTGCCCTATGAACTACACAGCTCAGGAATTGCTTCTTACGGCAACAGAACGACAAATGGCAGAGGAAGGGCTGGCAACCTCAGAGAAGACAAAACTCTGCCACTGCAGAAAATCATTTTTAGCTAGTGGTATTACCTGGCCTACCCAGAGGTCCTTTAAAAGAGGCTACTATATACTATACCAGAAAAGATGACTAGTGGAATTCATCTTTCTCCCCCAAAATGCTGAGAAAACCGTGAGCAGATAAAATCACTGTACACTATAGTGTCATCTTTCTATGGCAAAAAGCCCGTGATTTCCCAAGCCCAGAGAGCACACTGGCTACACTAAGGAATGTCGATAGAGAATGTGCGACGACAGCAGGCAGCAGAAATACTCCTTTTATAGCCTACCTTGCCCCAGTGGTGTCAACCCTTCTGGTTATGCCTGCCATTAAATAGGGACAGAAAACAAATACTTTGGGTGTTTCTTTTAGCGAAGTTTTGCTACTTCAAATTCCTGTCTGAAAGCAGCCCTCTGAAGTCACCTCCACCTATAATTAGTAGCTCAGTTCATTAAGTGACACAGGTGGCCATCTAGTTCATGCAAGCACCCACCTCACCCAATCTTATGACTTAATTAGAGACCAAAAAATCAAAGGGCTAGAAAAATGTAAATCATAAAACTAAAAGAAAAGAAGCTGTGCTTTCCAGTCTTTTTATTTTGCTCCCTGTGGCCTCATTCAAGGTGCTTGTGAAGGATAACATGCAGCTTTTATTACACTCCAGCTCTTTGTCTAAAATCAGAGGTTTATTTTCTTCAAAGTCACTGCCTGATCTGATGGGAGCTATAAAGGCACTTCAGTCTTATCAGTGTAAATGAGGACTCACTCTCACCAAGACACTGTGAAATCAGCAAATGAGAATCAGGCCCTAAAGCGCAGCTGCAGCGACACAAACGATTACTGTAAAAAGCCAGGTCACTGCTATGTGCTGGCTGCTCTGCATCACTCCAGCAGAGCAACCATAAATGCTGTTTAACTGGCAAGTTAAGCTAAATTTATGGCAGGTATGTAGCTCTGAACTGGCACAAAGCAGCCACGGCACAGGCATTGCAACTGGTTCAACATCTTTTTTAAAGTGCACAGTGAAATCTTGATTCCCTTTACGTGTGCATAGTGCCCCCTCACTTTGCCGCCATAAAGCCTGTTGAATCAAGCTTACCAAATCCACTACAGTAGTTTAAAATACAGAGGTATTTTAAAGGGTTCTGCTAAGATCTGATTCTCTTCAATGAGAGTTTGCTCAAGGAAAGATTTCATAAGCCCATCAGCCCCACCAGCTTCACCTGTGGGAAAGTCTTCTGCATGGTGAAAGCGGGTGTGAAAGAAGGGCAAAACTCACTTTAGAGTTTCTTTCTTTGGAGAATGTGGCTTATCCAGCTGCAGCACGCATCATGCACTTCGGAGAGAAGCAAGGTACAAAGTGCCCTTGAGAACCAACCTAGCTGGCCTGGACCCACATCAGGGGGTTCAGTGGGCAGCTACCCATTGGACTCTCTCTTCCAAAAGAAGAAATAATTGTTGCAGATGGCAGTGAGAGTGATGAGAAGTATAATGCAGCTCTGTATTTCTTTTTGTTCCCTGATTCCCAGGGATTTGCCCCTGTCTGTTGGGGGAAATGCTTCATGCAGTCCAGCTTCCTAGGCAGTTTCTCATTCTGTCTTCCCTGAGTGCCATCTGTCTTCTTCTGCCCTCAGGTACATCCTGACACGGTTGCTTCTCTTTGGTGATACAAGACGAGAGCAAAAAATCTGGTCTCTGATTGGCAATGCAAGTTCCTAAGGATGACACCAACATACATATTTTAAACAGGAGATATTTGCTAGTTACTGTTCCTAAGTAAAAGCCTCCTGTTTGCTCCACACTGCTTAAATCAGCAAAATTCTCTGCCAGTTATGAGTTTGGTACCATTGAGCCAATCTGGGGGCAGCCAAATTTGGGTCTTACTCTTCTTTCCTAACCACCAGCAAAGCTGCTGGTTTAGCAGGTTTTCTGGGAGGGAAGATTTTGGAATTCATGTCCCAGTGCCAAGGGCTGTTTTGCATTAAGTAGCTGTTCTGCATGAAGAATATTGGTGGCCTATAGTAGAGTGACGAGAACTAAAGGGTCCTTCCCACCTGGAGGGCATCTTAAGCAGTAGGCTACATATTCACATTTCCTTTCTCTATCCCAGTAGACCTTGAACTACTTGCTGTTCAGTGGCCTGGCTTTAGCAGAATGGGGCTTGTTCTTGCTCAAAAAAGTCACTGGTCCTCACAGCAAGGATGCTTCTGAGGAAAGCAGGAGCTGAATCATTGACTTGCTTCTGGATGTGGAGGGCACTAAACCTGGATCATTGTCTCAAAAATCAGTTGTCACAGCGTGGTGCTAAAAGGGGGGCAGGAGGTGCCACATTCACCACCCTGAACCTCTTTTTTTTCTGTCTTTTTCTTTAAGAGAAAGGTCAGCTCTGTCCCTTGGATGAGAAGCTGCACCCTCCTGCCTCAAAGAACAGTTCTGTGTATGCCAGGTAAATGCAGTCAATCTTTTCCAGCACAAGAAGAGCTGCTAAGCACTTAAATGGGAAGGAATTTTCAAAGCTTCTGTTCCTCCTCCCTAGCTTGTATTAAAGGCAAGTCCCAGACGGTTCCAAAAGTAGCTGTTTCAGATGTCATCCCAAGATGACTAAGTCCTTGCTATCGGGGTTGGGCTGCTCTTCCAGGGTGAGAAGTATAGTATCATTTAGGGCTGCAGCCCTCACCACTCCTCTGGGGGCTTTTTGCTGAAAAAAATATAGTAAAGTCATAGTTGCAACACACTACTGCACTAACATATCTTCATGGCAAAATCCCTCTTGTACGAAGAGCTCCAGGGAAGTGTATCCACATACCTTTTCCTGCTTCCAATACTGGATTTAATCCTAAAACTCTTTTAAAAAAAATCCAGATGTTTTATCTCAATGCTGCAACTTCTGGAAAACAAGGCCAGCAGATGTGGAGGAAAGGGTTAATGTACCACGCTGATCCATTGCAGGACTGAAGCAGATAAAGCAGAGCTGGTAAATCATTGTTTAGTCTATTGCAGTCAGGCATTATCCAGTGCAGATCTCCTGGGCCCACTGGGTGTAAAAGTATAAATATAAAACAAAGAGTAATTGTCATCAGAAGGATTTTTTTTCCTTCACCCAGTTTATCCAGTTGCCCAAAACACTGCTCTTAATGTCCAGTGTCCATCTGCTTGTTCCAGTTTTGCTGCCTCCTTCCCTCCCATTTCACAAGACCGAAGTGGAGGCTGAGAGCAAATGGGACTTAAGCAACAAATCCTTTCCTTCCAATTATGTCCCCTCCTACCCCCAGTAATCATAACATTTCATTACTTGTCCCAGTCAGACATTTAGAAAGTCGCTAAGTAGCTGCATGCAGGAGACCTGTATTAGCAAACCTCCATCTGTGTTGTCAACAGTGTCTCTGAATCTGTTGACAGCTCTCAGATACTTTGATTTTTGCTGTTCTTAAGAGAAAACTTCTTGGACGGTAACAATCAGAAGCCAACAGCTATGGGAGGGTAGGGGATTTTTTTTTCCTTTTGTTTAAAGGACATGCACTCTGGCACCAAGAAGTGCGGAAGAGACACATGGCTCATAAATACATAAACCGTTTGCTAAGTCAGAAACCTGGGAGTCAGTCAAATCCATAATAGGATCCCAAGATTCATAATAAATAACTTTTAATTACAGTCCTGCACAATAGTTATTTTAAACAGATGGTTTATAGATTCACATCTGGGATTTTTTTTTTTTTTTTTTTAATTTAGTGCTCAGGCACACGTACAGCAAGGGAGAGAACCTCAGCTAAGGTTTTTATTAGTGTTGGAAAAATACGTATTTTTTTAAAAGAGGTCAGGCTGATCCAGAACAATGCTGCCGCAGCTGACACAGCTCCCCAGTCAGTGCTCAGCTCGGTAAACGGTTCACACTGGAATCCCAGATGCCCTTGGAAATGAAAATCTAGGGAAGTGCTGAAGGATCACCCCAGGCTCCTCTCCTGTGCTCAGCAAGTCTAACTGGAGAATTCGTGTTTTAATTTCTTGGGGAAAGATCAGAAAGTTTTGTTGGGAGCCCGTGTTTCTCCCCTCTCCCACACTTCCCCCCGTGAGAACCAAAGGTCTCCTTAACTTGGCATGCAAAGATGATGTCAAATTCTCATGCAGGAGAGATACACTAACCAGACCCGATACCAGCGTTACTGCTTCATGTTACCTTTACTACAACCTCCTCTCAACGCAATTTGTTCACCTTCTACATACACCTCGTATTTTAACCTTCCATCAAAGGACTCCACACAAAATAACCCATTCTGGTGACAAAGTATATCAAACTAACAGCCTTAAACTCATGTGGTACAGTTAAATAAAATGCCAACATGAAAAGGAAAAAAAAAATACTGAAAAGGAGTCTGAATATTTGGCAGAGGTCTTGGAGAAGGATGTGTGCCAAACCACAGCTTGGAAGCCACAGCCAACTTTCTACAGGGTTCCCCACTGGGCTCCTGCCGGTTCACAGCAGCCACCAGAAAGATAGCTCTTTTCAACCTGGATTTAACTTCAAGAGGGAAAAAAAAAGTAGGAGTCTGCTTTGTTTCTTTGGGGTTGTACCACGGAGTACCTCCATCAGTGGTACCCCGAGCCCACTGTTGTGCTGTCACCGCTGGCTGCTGAAGGCATTGAAGATGTAGGTTCTGAGGGGGCTAGATATCCATGGTGATGGTCTGATTTTTAATTTTTTTTTTTTAATGTATTGAAAATGCTTTTAGGAAGCTTGTACCACGTTTCTGAGGTCATTAACTATTTATACTGAGCAGGAAAAATGTTGCTGAAACTTCCATTTAACCAAAAAAAATGCTGTGGAGAGAAAATTAATAAAGGCAAGAAAGACAGATTAGGTAGAAATACCAACTGCCATTAATGGCTATCCCTGAAAACATTAATTTTTCACCATTATTCATCACAGTCCCACTAGTAACTCCGATAGGACTGCTCACCAAGTAGTTCAGAGTGTCCTTAAGTTTCTGCCAGAATATCGAATCATCTGCGAAAACAATAACAATTTTCAAACAATGGCAAAAGTCACCCCTGGGGAATTTGGGATGCAGCTTTCAAATATGTACATATGACCTTAGGAGAAGAAAAAGCTGTTTAAAATTAATTAAACAAGTGCACTCAATTCACACAGGCAACCTCTCCACCGCAAGGCAAAGGGCAGGCTCAAACGCAGCCTCACACCATGTGCCATGATCCACATGTTCTTAGACCACGTGCTGGGCTCTCTGCCAGCTGTTGCACATGGCCAGAGCATCCTCTCAAGTACACACGGAGCCACACTCAGTCCACACAGGCCACAAGAGCAGAGGTTTGGGCCAGCACTGGCTACAAGCTCTGTCCCTCAGCAAAGCTCGGGAGCACCATGCTCCCAAGCCTGTGCCTCCACCTATGTTTGTGTGCAAACAGCCCCAGTGCTGGGCGAACTTGAAGTCAAGAACAGGTTCAGACACGTGTGTAACTCATGGTCTAGACAAATCCTAAGGCTCTTTCTGAAAATAGTACCCTTGCTTCTTTGGCACTCCTGCCTGGAACTCGCTGTCTCGGGTCCGATTTACAAACCTCCTTTTAATTGGCACAGGTGAAGCAAGCAAGCAACCCCTGCTAAGACTGTGGGACTGCTGCCTTCCATGAGCATTTCTCTGCCTGAACAAGAGTCACACAATTTGGCTTCAGGGAGGAGACACCACTCCCCAAGGAGAGATGTTTGCAGACACTCAGAACCACTGTCAAGGGAGATGAGGATAAGGTCTCATTTCCCTTGTTCCCCTCCAATTATCTCTTGGGTTTTTTAACGTGCAAAAACATATTTTGTGGGTACAATAAGAAAAATGCTTTAGCATACTAGGTATGTTTTTTTAATCCAAGCTGGAAGAAATATATTTCCCTATGAAACAATGTCTGTTCTCTGCAAAATGATACAGTTCTCTCCATTTACCCTCATGAACCTACAAACACCAAGACATATGCTTCACTGACAAAGGTCCTGTTATTTTAAGCATGTCTTCAATTGCAATGAGACAGTTCACAGGAATGAAGCCAAACATATGCTTCAAGTACCTTCAGCATTAGGTCCTTGCCCATGGCACAACATGACCGTGATTTCAGCATGAATTGCATTAGAAGCAAATGACCGTATTTCACTGGGAACGGAATATGCCAGTTCAGTTCACAGAGTCTCTCTTTCCTTTTTTGAGCAGAGCACTCAGTAGCCTCTGATTTGCCCCCTCATCCCTGTAATCTGTTTAGCTTATCTGGCCTCTCAGGGTGAGAAGGGAGGAGGCTGCAGCTTTCCCTGTGATCGTGCTCAGCCAGCATCAACCATCCCCCTTCATAATTCGAGCTCTCCCCACTCCCTAGGAAAGATGATTAAAACAAAGGCCCTGCTGAAAGATGACACCGAATTTCACTGCAAATGGGTATTCCCCACTGCTGTGAGGAAGACATGAGTATGTGCAAGCCATTCAGGACACATCACTCACAACCCCTTATAGACTGAACAGATTTTTTTTTTTCACTATGCTTAATGATGTTCACCAGCACAAGGAAAGTGACCGTGGTGGCCTGCTGCAATCCTGACACTCCCCGAAAGCACCCAGCTACACTGGATATGGTAAAAGAAAGCACTGTCTCTTCCTCCTATATTTGTTTGCATTAATGCTAAGGCTGAATCTGGGATCAGGGTCCCATTACATCAGACATTGTATGAGCACATCCCTGCTCCAGTGAGCTTATTGACAAAGTAGACATAGCCAGGCAAAATTACTGTAACTGAAGATTAAGTCAGTGAGAAAGCCAGAGCAGGATCCAGACTGCATAGCTCTCAGTCTCCCTGCCTCCACCTCAACCTCTGAGTACCACTTTGGATTAGAGTTCTTCAGCTAGACAGTTGTATGCAAAACTCTTTACCTGTCAAAAGAATATCATGACAGTCTTGTAGCAACAAGAGACAGGATCTTCACAGGGTCCCAGCAGTTTGTACTGTAGTCAAAAAAATACCTATAGTACTCCAGGAGCCAGGTTTCAGGGAAGGTGTACACGCTGGGATTCCTGTGGAAGACCAAACCTTCGCATTTCATGAGATGCACACATTTAAAATTTGCGTCTTTTTACCCTAAGTAACTTTTAGTCCTAAAAATTGCTGAAGATGGCACTGATCAATTATCAAGCTGATTCCATAGAAGGCAAAGCAGATTATGCCAAAGGTTTAAAAAACATTATTAATTCATTTCAATTCAACAAATTTTAGATCAAGCCATGGTGTCATGTTCTGGCTCATCTCAAAAATTAATCCATTCCCATCAAAAGAATGCCTCAACAATGCTCTGCTTTTGTTTCTTAACTAATGTCATCCTAGTCCTGTAGACTGCGTTGTTTATTTTCCAGAAGACATTGTCAATGAGAGAAAAACAAAACCATTAAAACAATAAAAAAGTACATCAAAATCAAAGTCCCTCAGTTCAGAATTCCTACTTTCTGGATGATATAACCATATTTTCTATTACAGGCTGAATACTGACAAATAGTATTTTTCCTTCTAATGATGTGAATTAAAACTTCAGTTGACATTTCTTTAAGAGTGACCCATTGACTGAGTTTTTTTATAAACAACATTTCATCGTATTTTGATAGGCTAAATCTACAAATATATTATACAAACAAAAGTTACCTGTCATTACATCTTTATTGCCCTCTCTGTCTGAAGTCTGCTTACTCAGTCTTTACACTGGAGATTTAGGCAGTGGCAAATGCTCTAGTTTTGGGCTTGTTCTGAAAGCTTTGAACAAAGCAGCCCTTGAGGCCATCTACTTCTTAAAGACTTTAAAAAGCCCAATGGGCCTCCTAACTTACTCTGCAACAAGTCATATCCCATGAAGAAACCCACTTCTGTACAACACAAAAACAGGGCTAGATTAAAGAAAAAGGGGAAAAAAATCAGGGTCCCCTGCTGCTCTGTCTGGCCAGAATCATGTCTTTTACTGCCCATATCCTCTAAAGAAACGATGCTCTCATGATATATTACCCTAATACATCACCAAGTGACAGTTTTCTCATGATACTGTATCCTCAAAGATGTGATGCATGCCAGAAGCAGCAACAGGAGATCTCGGCTGGGGGAGGAAAAGGGGAGGGTTTTTTATTTTCTTTCAAATTTTTAATCTACACAATGGGTTTTTTAAATGTTTTTTCTCAGAGGAAAACCCCTTTCAATCCTAGCTTCATAATCCAGAGGACTCCTAGAAGTTTTGTAGTAATAGCACAGCTTTTAAACTGGAAAGCACACACAAAAAAAAAAAAAAAAAAAAAAAAAAAAAAAAAAAAAAAAAAAAAAAAAAAAAAAAAAAAAAAAAAAAAAAAAAAAAAAAAAAAAAAAAAAAAAAAAAAAAAAAAAAAAAAAAAAAAAAAAAAAAAAAAAAAAAAAAAAAAAAAAAAAAAAAAAAAAAAAAAAAAAAAAAAAAAAAAAAAAA
>NW_020955207.1:3271443-3280493 GCF_003031625.1 Empidonax traillii
AAAAAAAACACATTCACTTTGTTTAATTCAAGCAAGTTTTGAAATGGGACCAAAACGCTTGAGGAACAACAACCAAATAAAAATAGTAGCCCAAAAGAAAGCAACGAGAGTCTGTTTTCTATTATAAAATTATTTAGGCAAAAGGCCTCCAGACACTGCTGTTTTAATGAACTTGCAAGAAAATTGAGCACTGACCTCGCATTTGTTTTCTTATGTGATCTTGACTGTGCTGCACAGTGGTATTAGAAAAAAACAAGGTTACTCACAGCAGTCTGCAGAGAGAAGGGGCAGTCCCCAGCTTCCCCAGTATAGAGAAAGAAGAGTGGGAAGACACAAGGCAAAAAAGCATTTCAGGCAGGACTCCTAGGAGGGTGCAAAAGCTTTCAGGGTCTTTTAATCCTGCCATCAACTCACAAGGTCTCACTTATTTTTGCTGCAACTGCTGCTCTCCAGTAAAATATCATAGGGGCAGCAGTAATCCTATGTCATGGGCAGCTCAGGGCAGCTGTCATCCCCAAGTGGCCTCCATCCAGTTGGTGCCAGCAAGGGAAGGTTCCAGGTCTTGGGAGAATTTAGTCAGAAAAACTTATGCCACCATTATGTTTAATTTGACACATCCAATTTCTACAGGTTCCTACTTCATATCTACTCAAACTTCCGATGAATGCTAAGCTGCCATCAGATGCAAAGAAGAAAGGTGGAATAAGCTCTCCTTTGTTGTGATCCATCACACTGCCAAATTAAGTTAGATTGTGACTTTCCAAACTTCAGCCAACTGTAGCCACTAGGAGAAAAGATGTATTTTGACCTGTGAACTAAGCAAAAGTGATATGGAAGTCACTGAGAGAAAACTAAAAGCCAAAGTTGTCAAAGTCACTTTTACAGTCCTTGAGATGACTTTGACCATATTTTGTGGCCTGGCCATCACTGCTTTTGGGTGAGATGTAGCAGCCCTCAATCACAGCAGTGATCACTCAGCCACATAAAAATACAACTGCAGTCAATGAAACCACCCATAAGAGCTCAGAGGTTTAAGCTGAGCTTTTCAGTGCAGACACATGCACAGTGCCCTATGCTCTGGGCAGACTCTGTTAATTAAACAGTTATTTTTAAATGTTTCTCTGGAAAGAAGTTTGCTGTCCAAAATAAGAAACTAATCTTGCACAACCACTTTCTTCTTGAAAAATCCAGTGGTTAAAACACGTTTTTGCATAATCATAGCCCTGCAGGGACAGTTCTCACTTCTGAAAAGCAAATTCCCTTCTCTCTGTTTTGCACATGTACAAACAAACAGATTCTGGTATGTCCAAAGCTTGCAAACCTCAACTATAATAATACACTGAATAGAAGCCATACAAGCAGTTTTTTTCCTCAGCCTGTGTTCCCTTCACTCTTCCTTTCCCCTGCTCCACTTGCACTGCGGGAAGTAAAAAAAATACCTGTTCCTGACAAGTAAATGGAACTGACATTAGAGTGAAGCTCTAAGGTGAATGGGGTATGCACAAGCCATTTGTCATCTTGACAAAGTGAGTTTTGGTCACCAGTGGGACACTTGAAAGACATCTGAACAGTTGGCCTTGACCACCAGCATTTCTTACAGCTTATAAAGGGACCCATGGGACCAAGAACACAACCTGCTTTTGGAAGTGACTCCTGCAGTGGTACCTCTTGATAGATGTAAAGGCAGTGTGATATATCAGGTGCTATTAAGATCTTTGCTGCAGGTTCTATTTACATAAGTATGGAGTGTAGATAGCATCTTGTTAACTCAGTTAATGAGACTCAAATGTCAGGAAAGGGATTATGTCTGGCTCAAAGTCCACAGAGCTCTCAAGGCAGCCAGAGATGACTTCATTATGTGGGACAGCACTGTTTGAGCAAGAACTCAGGCAACAACGCTAATACCTGGACAGCTGGGGGAGGCAGAAAGATGGTCTGAAATCTAAATGGTTCACACCTCTAGCACAGGAAGGGCTCTTTATGATGAGAGACTCAAGTGCCATGTAAAACTGAGAACCTGGGGCTGAATTGAAGAAAACTAAAAAGTATCTACTTGAGGTCTCAGAAACTAATTTTTCATTAACTGTACCTTCTTCTGCAATTAGAGAAAGTCCTTGTTGCCAAGTCACAGCCTGGTCCAGGTTGGAAGAGGAACAACATTCTAACCAGCCTGTCCACATTGCTCCATTTTACATGGGCAATTGAAATGCATTTCTCCACTGTAGAGAAGAGTGGGAAATTTCCTGACCAAGATGAGATCACTAATCTGCATCAGTGACTCTCAATACACTGGACAATAAACTGCTTTTCTCCCACAGCCTCCAACTACTAAGCTCTATGATATAAAAGAAGATGCTCCTGTCACCCAGGTCAGTGCAGTGAATCCTGAATGGCACAGCATGAGGTGCTTGGCCCCAAAAGAGAGAGGGGTGTTTAGGGTAAGGCCTCATCCTCAGCAACTGCTTTTAGCTCTCTGCTTGGCATGTCGGCTGTAAGAAATTTCTATTCAAAGTTGTATTCCTGACGGAAGAGACAAGACAGTTAGCATGGGCTGCTTGGACCAGCAGCTGCACTTCAGCACCACTCATTGGGTTAACCTAAATCTTTTGATGGCAACAGCTCCTTATGGCCACAGTCACGAGTTGCCTACAAACAGTAGTCATATTGAGGCTCCAGAAGACACTTAAAATCCTTCTACGCTGCTAGTTCTATAGTCATGCACAGCTTTCCTGAAGTCATGTCACACCCACATCCTCTCCCACCAGTAGTTTTTGTGCTGTCTTGTATGTAAGAGCCAATACCCACCGAACTGGCTGGAGCTGCCTACTCATCTCTCCAGATGGCTGCCTTCCAGCAAAACTCGGTTTTGCTGTAGGTGATTTGTTTTCTTTTTCCCCTTTTTGCCTCCCACCTTTGTGTACTTCCCTATGTGGACTGTTTTAATTACTCAAAAAAACCTGATATCAAAGATACTAATTTTATTCTAAAATGATTATATAAAGTTTTAGGCAGCAAATAGGTACCCTTCAAGTACATTAAACAATTCAAATTTCTTGCTATCATGGCCTCAAGTTCTAGATATTTTGTAAATTTCCACTTCAGACCGATTTTTGGGTCAAACGATTTTTGCTTGAAGATTGAAAACCTCGCCAAGTTAAACTCAACATACACAGACATTTTTCCAGAAGCCATACTAATTGCATTCTTTTTCAGTTTCCACCACGTTTTCATATCAAACAACCTCTGGTTCACTACCAGTGCACTCTGCTGCATCTTAAATGTCCACATCAACAATTTTCTCCAGAAATTCTTCTTGTCTATAGATCAGAGACAGACTATGCCTCAACCATGCACCCATTAAAAAAGTTTCTTACACTACCACACTGTCAACATTCTAAGGTATAATAATTTTAATTTTCCAGTATTTTTTATCCACTGAATTTACAAACAACCCATCCACCAAACCTTGGTTTACAGGCTAAAGGGCTTGCATGCTTTGCATTCTGCCCACCAAAATAATTTTATTCGTTTATTTGAACCAAAAGGATTTTCTGGATTGAATCACCACTCCACCTAACCCACTTAACTCCTCCAGCTCTTCCCAGAACTGGCTGGCAGAGGGGCAAAGTGCTAAATATGAAAATTATCAGCTGTTCACTGTCATATACAGGAAAAAAAAAATATTCTCTGTCACAAGCAAAGGATCAACAACCTCCCTGTAGCAGGAGAGCTTTCTGCTCTTATCAGTACTTTAGGTCCCACAGACAGCCCTTCAGCTAATAACCTTGTCCCAAACCCAGCCACCCTGCCCAGCTCCTTCCTGCCCCAGTGATTTCTAAGTGGCACAACACTGAGATGTTTCACTAACTGTCACAATCAGATCATAACTATTACACCCATTTCTGTGCTCTTCTCTGTCTCTCCCAAGCCATGCCTCAGCTGTACATCACCACTCAGACAGAGAAAAGGACAAGGAGACAACCTCAGGAAAACCAAGGTCTGTCGTTCTTCAGCCACCAATAAATTCTAAGACGCACCAGAAAAACAGATGGAAATGTATGACGCTAGCTGGCCACCAGAATACATTTTGATGGTTCCAAACCTTGGGGAAGCTCTGTTTCCTACTGAAGCCACTTAATGTAATTGAATTTAAATGTGTCAGGAACAGTTAAAAAACAAACAACAAAAACCACAAACAACAAAAAAAAAAAACCCAAACAAGCAAACACAAAACAAACAAACAAACAAAAAGAACACCAAAACCCCAAGAAAATGCAATATAAAACACACAAGTTTTAGCCTATGAGCTGTCAGAAATCTGATTTTCCTGGCCAGGGCTCTCCAACATATCAGCTTGCACCCCCCTGGGTAAGGAGGACTGCAGGGTGTTGCTTCCATGCCTCAAGCATGATCTTTAGCTATGAAAGAGAAGATGAGCCATTTCATGGCTGCCTAGAGAAAAGGGCAGCAGACCCTCTAACACTGAAGCTTTGTGCAAAGGTTTACTCAAAACAGGGACTCTGAAAAACTGGGGCCTCAATCTGTCAGGGAAGACATTAGATCTCTGGCACCATTTTTTTTAAACAGCATTTTATCCCGTTCCCATTCTTAGTGCCCACAAGAACAAACACTTCTCGACTCTAATGCTCTTTTACAGTACTGCCTCTTGCCACAGCACTTCACAGCACGCACGTACAACGCTTCCCTTCCCGAAAAAATCTAAGATACAATACAGAAAAGGAAAATTACAGCTGGGAGTTTGATCTGTAGAATGGATGACAGACAAGTAACAAGGATGCAAATCATAGACAATGCATGAAGACATGTTATTTTCTCAGTGAGGTGGTGGTACAGAGTCCTGGGGAAAAAAAAAAAAAAAAAAAAGCAGAGATGAAATTTAGGTCTTGGCACACAAGGTCAGCTTCTGGGGATGATGAGAGAGGAGATCCACAACGTACTTGGACCCAGAGCTCAGCACTTGTTTCAGTTGGATGCAAAATGCTGCACAGAGCTCAATCAGACAAACATTCAGACTAGGAATTTTTTAGCTGCAGCTTAATGCATAAGATGAAGAGGCCAAGAGGCCTCAGAGGAAGTAATTACAGCAGTTATTAGGTACAATATAAGCAATACCAGTATGATAGTCATTTTAATAGTAGTAATACAGGTAAAAGCTTTTATGTAATATTGGTGGGGCCTTTTTTCACAACAGTCTTTTATTTGACCATAAGCTCAATAAAAAAAGGTTGCATTTCTATTTGATTTTTCGGTTGTTGCTTTATATTTTTCTTCTCTCAAAATTTTCTATTAAAACGTGATGGGGAAATAAAACCAGATATTTGGTGGGGAAAAAATATCTATTTTTATATAGCAGCACAAAGCATAACAGTAGAAGTACTGACACTGTGAGCCATTCACTTACAGGACCATAATTCTTAAAAGAACCATTAACAACTCAATGGAAGAAACTTGAAAGCTAATAAAAACTACATACAGGTAACTGTATGCTTTTAAAATGCCATTTTGATATTGGACCAGTTCTTTAATAATGTTTTTCTTATTGGCAATAAAAAAGTGCCTTAACTTAGACTGATCCATTTTGCACTTATTGTAGACACATTCCAAAGACATTTGCAAGTTATATTACATTTTTCCATTTAGTTTATGGCATTTTTGTGCCCTTCATACTTTTCCACATATTATTTATACATTTAAAATAGATTCTTTTGTATCTGAGTTATCCGATCCTTTAATTACACCAAAGAGAATCTCATTTTCGTACTTGATGGATTGGATCTTCATCATCATTACAGTGACATATCACCAGCTCTCTTCCAGGAGGGTTTTGCCAAGACCTATAATCAGTTCAGCACTCCATGCATATGTGTATTTGCTCAGTGCAGCTGACTATGTTAGAAATGTGCAAGTAGTGAACTCTTCACTATCCCATGTGCTCTGAGAACAACATGAAATAGCTTCTTCCAGCCTGCAGATTTCCCGAAAGGCTTCACCATAAGCTGTTACCAATGACTGTGTCCCACATCTCCAAACTGAATGTCATGATAAAGCAGAGAGAACTGAAGGCCAACATACCTGTGCAGGGATGTGCCACACACTGCAGCAGCTCTGGGATATGAAGCAAAGTGCAGAAGGTGAGCTTCAAAACATCCACAGACGGTACAGACACAACACACAGCTATACAATCCATGCTCATTCCTCAGAGGAGAAAGCTAAATTAGAGGACTGGGCAAATCACCAACCATATGAAATTCAGCATGGAAAAGTGCCGGGTTCTGCTCCTGGAATGAGGATGTACGTACAGACTGGGGAATGAGATGCTGGAGAGCAGCACCATGGAAAGGGACCTGGGGTCCTGGTTGATGGCAAGCTGAATATGAGTCAGCAGTGCCCTGGCAGCCAAGAGGGTCAACCTTGTCCTGGGGGGCATCAGACAAAGCATCTCCAGCCAGTCAAGGGAGGGGATTGTCCCGCTCTGCTCTGCACTGGTGCTGCCTCACCTTGAATACTGTGTGCAGTTTTGGGCATCAGAATATAAGAAAGATATTAAACTACTAGATAGTGTCCAAAGAAAGGCAACAAAGATGGTGAAGGGCCTTGAGGGGAAACCTTATGAGAAGCAGCTGAGGTCACTTGGTCAGCCTGGAGAAGAGGAGACTGAGGGGAGACCTCGTTGCAGTCTGCAACTTCCATGTGAGAGGAAGAGGAGGGGAAGGCACTGATCTCTTCTCTGTGGTGACCAGTGACAGGACCTGAGGGATTAGTCTGCAGGGGAGGTTTAGGTTAGATATTAGAAAGAGGCTCTTCACCCAGAGAGTGGCTGTGCACTGGAACAGGCTTCCCAGGAAAGTGGTCACAGCACCAAGCCTGTATGAGTTCAGAAAGCATTTGGATGATATTCTCAGGTACATGGTGTGACTTCTGAGGAGTGTCCTGTGCAGGACCAGGAGATGGGCTCAATGATCCTTGTGGATGCCTTCTAACTCTGCATATTCTGTGATTCTGCGATGTTGTACGTGGTACTACTTGACCAGAGTGACCACACCTGGATATGGGACTAAACCAACTTGAACATTACCTCAACACTGCTGTTGAAAACTTCAAGGATCAAGCCAGAGTAACCACCCTCAAGTTTGTGTTTCATTCTCAGACAGGTAAAAGTCTTGTCTTACAAGTGTTTTGCACGAATGAAGAACAAGTACAGTTGAACCTACTTGAATCATCCTTTAGAAGATTTTGTCAGAGGCATCACAACAGTCAATTAACCAGCTCAGGGCTATTCATTTAAGTAATTTCTCTTTTTCAAGACTGTTGTCATATATGTGTGTGTGTGTGTGCTCTGTGTGTGTGTGTACATATGTATCTATATATATATTTCTTTGGTCTCTATGACAAAGCACGCATAGGACACCCTGCTGCACCAGACATCAAGTTATGTCTGTCTTTTGTTTCCAGGGTTTGTTTTCTGGGGCGTGTGGTGTTGTTCTTTTTCATTTAAGACATGGCATATACATCTGTAATTGGAAAAAAAACCTAATAAAACTTTCATCATATTGGAGCATGTTTGTGTTTCAGGAACCCTTCATGCACCGATCAAAACAACATTCCCCTTTAGAGTAATATGGGGGTGAAAATTACCAGTACACTAGTCTATCACAGCTTTTTTCCCCTCTCTATTTATTATTTTTGTGGGTGAAGAGAAAGCTGATTGTATTATACAGTAATAAAGACCAAGAATATTTAAATTGAAAGAAGATGCAGTCTTGGTAGACTCTGTAGTTGATGTATGTAAACTATTGAAATTAAATTAAATAAAATAGGTATGAAAGAATTGTTTGATGATTTTTTTTGTTGTTTTTTTTTAATATGCACTGCTCCACTAAAAGTCATCTGAGCCACATTATACCTTGATGCAACAACAATTGAATCCTCATGTACTAAAACACTACCATCTTCACTGAACATGTGTCAAACACTTGCTCTCAGGCTAGCTACGTGCTTTTAACTTGTGTACTGTGCCATAGAAATCAGCTACACCATAGGTAAAGAACCCCAGCACATCTAGTAGCTTTTTTGCTTTAGTCTGCAATGAGGACATGGTTTTTAGGTTTGGGTTTGGTATTGGTTTTTTGGATGGGTGTGTACGTGCAGGGATAAATGTTGAAGTTATTTCTTCTGTTTGTTTGCACTTGGTTTCACTTGGTTTCACACTATCTAGCTTAGTTTAAGCTAGATAGAACACTAGGTTTTATAATGACAAATTTAACTTCTTTTTTTTTATGAGCAAAGGTCAAATTCTACATTGGGCTGTTCCATGCAGAATAAAACTTATGCCAATCAAAGCTCTGATTTCTAGTTTCCTGACCTCCTGTCTCCAAACTTTTCTCAGATTTCCAACACTTGGTTATACTTTCTGGCTCATATTTATTTCCTTCTGTTCTGGATTTAGGTGATAAAAGGTTGAGACATATGATTACCATTCCTCAGGTGCAATTGGCAAGTTTGAGGCACAGGTATGAGGGAAGGGGGGAGGAGGAAAGGTGGGGTAAATGGCTCTGGTTTAGATGTGGTTTGTCAAGATCCCTATTGGCTTTTTTCAGCTAGTTCTTGACACAACTCACTTTGTTCTAAAGTATTTTGGAAAAAATAATAATAAAAGACTTTCTCCCCAAAAAGAACATACAAAAATTAAAATCCTTCATTCTCGTTAATTTTTTTTTTAAAAAACTCTTGCAGTGTCAAAGCCACTTAGGGTATACTTATCTATTTCCTTGCCTGTCCTTTTCAACTGACATTTTTGGTACATTCATTTTGAAACTATATATACTACCAGCCAATGGATATATTATTCTTGGATCTCTGCTTGCTTCTGGCAAGTTGTTTAGGGCCCATGGAGATGATGACAAATGAGCATGAAATGACATGGCTCTCCGCACCACCACCAGCACCACCACCTGTCATCATTGTCACTGCTGAGCTCATCTCACCTTCAGAAAACTCAGCACTCAGAAGTTTAATTTAGGCTAAGTTA
>NW_020955207.1:3283526-3355245 GCF_003031625.1 Empidonax traillii
GGGATGCTTAGCCATGGCATTTCACATGTAAGCTGTCCTGCACTTATTACGAAATCCAGCTTCTAGAAAAACAATTTTCCAGTGCAACATCTGTATATCTGTTTTACTCCTCAGCTCTAAGTACTTTCTCCAGTGTCCGTGTTTATTACACTTGAAAGCAGGTACTTTCAGCTGCCTTCAGCCTTCTTTGCCCTATTCCAGCATCTCAAATCCTATGGAAAGAGAGGTGGTATTTTAGCTTTCCAGACACAGCAAATCTCCTCGGAGATGTGGAACCACAGACATTCAAAGTGGAAGTGGGCAGAACACCAAAGCACACTGGCTCTAACAGCACTTTGCAGATAGTAAGAGCAAGTCATAAATCATCCTTCCCAAAATCTCTCAATTACAGAGTCAGCTTTAATTTGTCTGTTGCCCATCCATGCCTCAGAACAAGCTCAAGAGACCAGACACACCAAAACCTGGCATCTGTGCCGTTGTCAGAGAGATACAAAAGAAAACTAGTATTGTTAGACTGTGGCTATATCACTCACATCCGCTTGTAAAGTGGAAGTGCATGAAGTGAAAAAGAGATGGCTATGTAGTGAAACCGTTAGACCAGGAGTTAGGAGACCTGGGCTTTCATCACAATCCTACAAGAAATTCCTTCTGAATAAATTACAACCTCTCTTTGGTGTTTTTCTCTAAAAAGAAAAATTAAAATGACCATTTCTTGCAGTCAGCTGTAATTAATGACCAACTCTTTAGAGATCAAATTCATCCATGTTTATGCCAGCACTAAAGTGTTGTAACTGTAAAAGCTCACACTGAAACTGTTCTCTTAGAGATATTAAAATTTAACATTTTTATGGGCATTATTAAGACCCTTAAGTAGAGACATATAAATTGCAAATTAGGAAACTCTAGATTTTACCCATAGTGGCTTGCTGAGTTAGTAGTTTTTGCATATAGAGCACTACAGTGTACATGTACAGACACCTACACACCCTTAGTCTTACCTGTTTCGTTATATTAAGGGCAAGCGTCAGTGCTACTCCACGCACTCCATCACATTTCGTTTTGACAAGTCGGGAAGCCCAAAGCAAGAGTTATCTCACAGTGTGTGCAGTGCCTTTTTATTAAAAAAAGCATTACCTCTATTTTAGAAGTGAATGACTTACAACATACTGTATATGAAATATCTGGCAAATGATCCTTAGTCTGAATTCCCATATAACCACAACTTCTCTTTCCACATGTTACAGCAGATGCTCAAGAATGAACTAATCTTGTTTGGTAGCTAAACTTGGCTGTCTCTAGAAGAACCCCACCAGCGTCCCTCTTGTATTAAAGATTCAGGGGTTTGTGTTACCAATAAAACTCTAAAACATGACATAGAAGCTTTTATCAAAGCAGTGTCTCCAGACACCAGTCCAGGCTCTATCTGCATTGTTGCTGCTTACATTCCTACCATGAAGATCAGTCCGCCCTGTCCTCACTAACCTTTGAGGAAAGACAACTTTTGGTTTTCATCTTCCTTCCCAGACTTCTCAGTGGTGTATAAGGAATTGATTTTGCAACTGCTCTTTGCAGTCTTCATTGCATTGTTGCAACTTACTTGTAATCTATGAGCTTCTAATTTTTACCACATTTTCTCCTGTTGCTTTACCCTCCCAAATAATTTAGCCTGTTAAGAGAAAGCTGGACATCATTTTGCTTATGCTGCCTCCCTCTTTCCCTCCTGCTCAGATGCATCTGAGCTCCATGCTCCACAGGACATCACTAGCAGAGTAAGTTCTGTCAAATGATGAATGAATTCCCACATTTCAGTTTTATCTTCTCTCATTCTTGAGTCCTGGAAGGGAGTTAATAGAATCACAGATAGGTTTGTGTTGGAAGGGACCTTAAAGATCATACAGCTCCAAGTCTCCCCCCACCATTGGCAGGAATGCCACCCACTAGATCAGGTTGTTCAGGGCCCCACCCAACCTGGCCTTGGTCACTGCTAGGGATGGAACACACAGAGTTATTTAGATATTCCACCAGGATGGGACATACAGAGTTATTAAGTGATTCCTCTTCATCCCAAATGTTGAATTTTCTGAATTTCTCCCGGACAGCAATTGCTTCCTTCCTGTAAGAGCTGATAAAGCTTTCTTTTCAGTTGCTCACTTCTTACGATATGAACATCCATCAGGTTTGCCTTTAAAGAATATGATCAGTCTTCCAGAGAAAGTTCCTCCCTGAATCGCTATTAAACAATCAATATTCCTAGCTGGATGTAAGGTAACCTGTTTCTCTCTTCCCCCTCCAGTCACAAATCACCGTATTGTTTCTTTTGTTTCTGTTCTCCCCAGACCTCCTAAAATTGATCTTTACCCTTGTGGTAGGCCCGAAAAAAAATTTCAGCAAGGGGCTGTCCAATAAGTCAATGTTTTGCATGCTGCACAGTGTCAAATTCAGTATCTTCAGACTGGGTTCCTTCTCTCTACCAAGCCTCCCAGCTTCCAACTCAAGAAACAGAGCTTACATTTATCCTTTTGCTGAAATAAAACAGAGGGCAGGTAACTGCAGTAACTTGCTAGGCATCTGTACACTTAATAAAATGTAGCGTTCCCCTGGCATAGAAGGGAGCGAAATGCCCCCGGTTGCCATTTCACTGAAGTAAGCCCTGCAAACCACAGGGACTTAGAGTTCTTACACCCGATGCTTTTTGCAGTTCTTCATGGTCATGCACTAAAAGGGTGCTCATTGATTTAATAAAGCCAAGGTCTAGAGAGATCTATAAATACAAGTATTTTACCCTCATGCATTATTGCCCTGATGCCCAAGACTGAACTTCTGCTGCTTCACAGATAAATTGCTTCCTCGCTGGTTAACACCAACTTCCATTAGCAAAAGTGGTGGCAGACATATTTGGGAAGGTGACCCATGATAAAACACAGCTTTGTCTCCTTTGTTTTCCCTTTGATTTCCTTACTTGCCACATCCCACACTCTTCTTTTTCCCACCCCTCTCTACTCAAAAGAATTAATAATGTATTTGGCATATTCTTTATCAACATTACCTAAAAAGTTATCAAGGAGTCTCGAAATAATGGACTCAGCACAGGGACACACATCAACTTCAGGGGGCTCAAGATGATCTAGGTCCTGCAGTTGCCAAAATTGCCTTCTAAAAGGCAGTCTGAAACAATTCTTTACGTCTTTTATAGACTTCTAATAACATTAATAGCAATAATAGAAGAGGAGGAGAGGGTGTGTTGACATTTCAGTCCTAAAGCAGAACGCATTCTGTACATTCCGCTACTCTGTAAATTCCAAAATGTAAAACATAGAGCTTTCTAGTTATACTTTTCTTTGCATTCAACAGCAAATTAAGGTTTATGGTTTTCTTTTAAATATATCATAGGAAGTTTTATTTAGAACAACTGTATTACAATAACTCCTAATCCTTGGCCTGTCCAACTGAACTGCTCCCAAAAACATTTAACTCCGAAGCAGAATGACAAAGAAACAGAATGTTTCTTCCCAAAATGTGTACTAGCTAGCAAGATTATTAACCTCTGAATTCCCGGCACAGCAGGCAATGTGAGCCTTGGAACAAAGCACTCTGATAAAAGCATCACTTGTGCTTTCACTGTTGTCTTATTACAGCACGTCCAGTCACACTGAAGCCTTTACCTTGCACTCTTGTGGAGCTCCTCACCTACTGGTGTGTGACACTGAACGTGTGGAAGCTTGAAGCAGCAGTGTCCAAACCTTACCTTTCATACTCTTTGCTGAGCTACAAGCAAAGTCTTCTGGGTGCACCACTGACTCTGGCTGAAAACAGTTCTCCCCCCAAATTCACACAGTAAACACAGTTTCACAATCTCATATTAAAGTCATGTACAACTTTGTACCTGAGTTTTAAAGTCTAAGAAAGGATTGTCAGACCATGGATTAGGTTACTTTCCATTAGCTCAGCTCTGAGATAACCTTGTGTTACACAAAGGAAACAGAGGCACCCAAGATTTGATTATGTGAAACATTCTCCACTCTGTGCAGTTACATTTAGTACAGGTCTGAATGCTCTTACTAGCTGAAATCCAAACTTACCAGGCAAACACACATTATACAAGGGTTGTCTGTGATAAATGGTATCTGCAGAATTTCCCCTTCATTTTCACATTTTGCAACGGATCCTGAAATAGAAATAAAAATTTTAAAATACTAACGTATTTCAATTTCCCCTGATGGTTTTGGAAACTGTCCTCACCACACTCATGTTTAAGCCCTGCTCCACTCCTAGCCTTTGATTTTAAATCCTGCCTTAATTTGCCCAATTTAAGCAAGCAAGGACGTTCAGCGTTTCAGTAGGATTCCAAAGAGAACGGGAAATGACTGGCCTTTCAATGCTGCACAAACCTAGACTTTCTTTGTGCCCCAGTTATAGCAAAGAAGGACGTTTTTTCTCCTCTCAGATGACGTGTTAAGAATAACGAGTACTCCATGCAAAGCAGGATACGTCTATAACGATAGATCCAGAGCTCACTGAAATCAGCTGTCCATTACACTCCAAGAACTTGGAACAGGAGCACAGCACAACCCTAAACCAAGCATCCTTTTAACACGCAACAGCCAACTGGCAAATGAGTCAAAATTAGCAGGCTGACTGTCAGACAGAATCAAACTAGAAAACCCTTTTTGGCCCTAGTGCTGATTAGCCGGTATTCTGTCAAGTTGGAATCAGTTTTCAGAGTCTAATGGCTCTTCGCTTGCACTAGAAATTGATTCAGCCTTTCCCTCCATGCCCCAGATACCAGGAAACGTAGCTCTCGAGGGGAAGCAGGGAAAACAGGGGATTAAAAAAAAGGAACGTGAAAACGTAGAGGCGAGGGGCACGGTTACTGTGCTCACCTGCCCCAACCCACGCGGTTACACCTCCGGCCGCCCTTCCCTCGCAATGCCAGGCAGCCCCCGCTCCCGACGGCGATTCCCGGTGGCAGGTGAGCCCCGCGCCCCCGTCCCCCCGTACCTGTGAGCAGGGAGGAGGCCAGCGCCCCGGGGAGGCACAGGACGCCCAGGAGGAGGGCGGTGGCGAGCGGGGCGAGGCGCGGGGCCGCGGGCCAGCCCCCGCCGAGCCGCAGCATCGTCCCGGGGGTGCCGCTGCCCGCCTGCCGGCTGAGGGGCAGCGTCCGGGACGCGCCGTCGGGTGGCAGAGCCCGCCCACCCCCGGCACGCCCGCCCCAGCACCGACCCCCGGCGCCGGGCAGCGGCAGGGGGGTGAGGAGCAGCACGGGAGACCGCGGACCGCCGGGGAGTCCCACCCAACGGCGGCACCGGGGGAGGGGACTGTGGGTGCGGGGGAAAGCAGCTGTCAGCGCCTGCCCCTCGGCCCCGCACCCCCTCTTTCCATCACCCCCCTCCCCTGCCCGCATCCCCTCTTATACCTTCCTCTCCCTATAGTCCCTCCTCCGGCACCCCCCGGCCCCCATGCCTCCCTCCCCCCCGGCGCACACACGCACAGACAGGCTGCCAGCCCCAGACCCCGTTTCCCTGCCGGGAGATGCCCGGCCACTCCCTCCCCGGCCCCGCCGAGCACCGCCCGGCCCGGCTGCGGCGTCGGGGGGCTGCGCCCGCGGCCGCTCGGCGGGAGGGGCGGGGGAAGGGGAGAGAGAGGATCGAGGAGAAGAGGAGGAAAGCAGAAGAGGAGGAAAAGGTAAAAGAGGAGTAGCAGGGGAGGAAACGTGGATCCTGGGACAGGGCCGGGGCGGCGCAAACCCCGGTACCTGGGCAGAACGCCGCGGCGCCGGCTGCCTCTGGCGGGCTCGTCCCCAGCTCCGCAGCACGGCTCCTGTCAGTGCCCTCCGTGCCCGGGGGCTGATGTCGCCGGCCGCCAGCGAGCGGGGAGAGGGAAGGAGAGAAGGAAGGGCGGGCGGGAGGGAGCGAGGGGTCGGAGGCTGTCCACCGAGAACTCCTCGGCGGGGCTCCGCTCCCCGGCTGCCCGCCCGGCCGCTCTCGCTGCAGCCGCAGCACCAACTCCCGCAGCCGGAGCCGGACTCTCCCTCCGCGGGACCGCTGCGCCCCCCCAGAGGGGCTTCCCCTGTCCCTCCCCACCCGGCTCCGGAGCTGCCGCTCCCTCTCAGGGCGCCTGGGACTCGGCGGGGTTGGGGCTCAGCCCGCCCGAGGGGCTGGGGAGCAGCAGGGGCGCAGCGGCCGGGGCCGCGCTCTCCGTCCCGGAGCCTGGCCCACCGTGCGGGTCCCTCGGTCCGTCGCTCCCCGGTGGGCTGTAGCCTTGGCAGCTCCTCCTTAACACTTGCCATTTTGCAGGTCCACGCTTTGCTATCCCGGGTGTAAACACGGGCAAAGTTAGCAACTGACATCACCGACACCCAGCTTTTGCACTCACAGATAGACGCAAGGTCGGGATGGGATGACACTTGTGGGTTGTGGCAGGAGGTTTTTCTGTGACAGATCTCCCCGAACCTGTGTTACAAATCGATTTCCTACAAACTGTGATGTTTCACGTGGGGAAGTGAACACTCTCTGAAATAAACTAGTCTGACAACAAACTGAAAAATGTTTTCAGATTTCTACGCGTTCTTATTTCATTTCTTCTGGGGGTGCATGTGAGCTGCTGTTTCAAAAATGCTTACAGTAATGGCAAATCACATGCATGACAGGCTGATATGTACAGGACTACTTCAAATACATTTTATTTCCCAGGAGGGAAATAGATTTCCCAAGGCAAATAGATTTGCATGAGCATTTTAAGAATAAAACCCAAAAGCCAAGACCTCTGAAAGCTTACATCTTTGTTCTAAAAAACTTGTGCACCTCATTTCCAACTCAGTTTGTCACCTACCTTTAGGTACGGCACAGAAGCCCTAAAATAGCTGAAATAGCACCTATGGGAGGGACTACAGCAAACTGATACCGATCAACTTGTGGACATCCCTAGCAAAATTCCTCTCTCTGAGAAAAGAAAACCTGCTTTATTTCTCCAGTCTAAGTCTGCACAGGTTGAAGCTGCAGAGACATATAGGATAATTTAAATGCCATTAAAAGGATTTTAAATTCAAAAAAACCACAATTGAGTTACAAAACTTGCTCCATGCTGTGTAGAATACGTAAGAAAGTCGGGATATAAATGTACCCTGTTTTTTTTTTTCTTTCCTGGGAAATGTCATCTTCACATTTCCATGCATTTTAAACAGAGATGAGGTACATATTATGCACTACTCCAGAATAGATTTTCACATGTCCAAGTATTTTTTCCATTGGAAAGATGTACTGAATTTTCTGGCAAGCTGGCTTCTCTGTCTGTAATCAGTGGTAACTCTTTTTTAATTCCAGTGCAGCCATAGCCCTTCTAAAGAAACAGCTATAGGAAAAATAAATCTGCCCTAATAATTTCTTAAGTGACAACTACCACAGGAGAGTACTTATATCATTGTGTGCATCGAATCTTCTCTTTGTTCTGGTCTAAAATTCATTAAATATTAACATCACTTGGTGTGAGAAACATACAAATCACAATGAGGGCATCAAATAACAATCCAGGCATCCAAATAACAGCAGGGAACTTGTTAAAATAGTCCAAAAAATGCAAGAAGTAAGGATCTCCTTTACAAAATGAAGACAAGAGGCGACAGCAACTGAGTTAATGCCCAATCCCTGCCATAACTCATTTAGTTAAGACAAATACTTAATGAAATAATACCTAAGTCAGGGCAGTTACAAAGCAACATACACAGATTTGTTACATGATTTTCCTTTTCCTGTAGAGAAAAACACTGTGATCATCACTAAAGCACCTTCAACACGTTAATTAGGCCTAAAACTTACCTCTGAAACATCTGCAGCATGAAAACATTGCCCATGGGGTGAGCTCGCTGGGTCCATGCCTCTTTTGTGGTAGCAGCAGTGTTGGGGTGAGGAATTTGCCCATGTTCCTTGCTTGAAGCACCTGCTGAAATGGAATTCTGAGCCTCTCCATGCCGTGCCTACTCCACACTTCACTGCCTATTAGCTGCCCAGTGGAAAAGCCTGCTAAGGTTAGCAGCAACCTCTGTTGCTTCATCGATATTGATAATGGTGACATATCGCAGAGGAAGATTGCTCTCTCATTTAAATCTCATGAAGTAAAACCCAGCCTGGAAAGGAAACACACCATCTTAATCCTCCCCCACCTTAGTTTCACCCACTCAGTGCTACAGGTTTGTCTTGGCTTTTTCTCTCTCCCTTAACCTCTCTCCCAAGCCTGCCTTATCAGAGGTCAGTATCCTTTCTGGTTGTAATGCCACATTAAGAACAGTTTCAAGGTATAGGGGTTTTTTCCCTTTTGCATCCATGTTCAAAGAGGTACTCATTTTTCCAAGCAACATTCAGAGCTGTGATCGTTTTAGGAAAATCAGAGGCTCACACTGGAAACCATGTCCTGCTATCAGACATGCACAGATACTTTGTTGTATGCCAGCGGTTAAAACAGAAGTCATGTCATCAAACCACTTACCTCTTTTGTATAAGCATTACATGGTATCAGTTGTTATTGAAAGGATACATTCATTAGTTCTGTTTATTGGTCAACCTGGGCTCATCAAGCTTGCTGGAGCGGTAGGTGTTCACAATTACCACTTTGTATGGAATTCAGCTCCTTCTCCAGTGATGCTTTCCCAGTGGTGAGCCATAAAAGAATGTCATACATTGCCTGATCACCCAGCACTCACCTAAAAAGAAAAATCTTTATGGTTAACAATAGCAACAGTGAAGAACGCAGTGATCGCACAACTTTCTTCATGATTATCTGTCTTACTGGCAAGTCAAAACTGCTAGAAGGCCCATTCTTCATGGGCTAGGAAATTCTTCCAGAAGTGTTGGGAGGCACTCAACCACTATATTCATATGTATTTTCTTTTTTTTTCTGGGAGGAAACTTGCTCTTCTAGGTCTTGGACATAGGTTGTCCTTACCATGCAAGTGTGCAATCAACATGCTCCATATACATCAGCACTGCGAGTGTCCCTGCTTTTATTACCTTTATGTTGTTATACATTATCTTAACACAGCTTCATTGAATTTGTGAGCCTTCTCAGCATAAAGAAGAAAATATGACCCAGATATACACTGTGCTGAAGGCTACATAAATTGGCACAACTTGCTGTATCCAGTTCTGGCTTGCTGAACAACTATGCAGTTACAAGGTACTGAAAGTAGTTTGCATATCAGATCAAGTTTACACATTTCTATTGTTATGAACATCTTGCTAAAGACAAAGAACTCTCGATCCAGTAACTTACACCATCAAAAAGAAGGTCACACATATTTGATGTAGTTGGAGGAGGGGGTCTGATAAGCTTCAGTCCTGAACATTCTTGCAGACAGACCTGTAATTTGGGAAAGTGTTTTATTACCATGGTGCATCAGCACACAATTGGGAAGCTCAGGAGTAAGTCACAGGATTGTGGTGAAGATACGGCACTTGCCTGCAGGTGAGCAGATGGGACTTTACTGTTCATCCTTCAGTACTGAGCCAGGCTGCAGCCTTTCAAATTCTTACGTATCTTCATTTATTTCAGTGTTTAATCATGTTTTAAAGTTAAGAGTATCCACTAGTGAGAGCAAATGGTATTTCCTGCACAGCCACTTTTCCTCTAGGAGATAATGTTAAAAAACCTCAAGACTGGCGTGATTGTGCCAGTCTCCTGACAAAGCTCCCCTACTGCAAAATATTCAGAAAACTTAAATGGGTGTAAATGAGGTCTGGAGACCACACCAAGAGGTTTTAAAACTGTGAGAGGATTAAAAAATGACATATGGTCAAAGTCTTTAAATAAAAGGAAAGTACAAGAAAATATCTAAAAGTTACAGTGAGACTTACTTGAATAAATGTTTATAAATTTTATCAAACAAGTCATCATTTTGACAGTTTTCCATAAACCCCTGGAACTTGCAAAGCATTTAATTTATTTGTGGCAAGATAAAGATAATGAGTAACATTTTAAAAGTTTATTAACATAGAATGTCCTGGCACAGTCATACTTACATATTTCTATTGTTTAAGTTATATTTTCTCAGAACCCAAAAAAGTCTTACAAAAGTGAGCTTCTCATTGCAAAAGCTTAAAAATTATCCTCATCATCTGTATTCATAGAAAAGCAAACGAAACAAACAGCATAAACTAAACTGAATACAAATGCCAACAGTACCTCAAACTGAAAAATACTTGCATGCAGCAGAAAATATGGATCCAATATGGAGACAATAGGCTGCTGCAATAGTCCATATCAAATATGCTAAAACAACAACAAAAGAAGTAAACTATAAGAGAAATGCTGATGCCATCTTAATGATGAGATTCCCAGAAGAAGCAATTCCAGAGGCCACAGGCCAAGCAAACAGAGTAAAGCAGTATATGCTGGTACTCCTTTCTGTTACTTCATTGCTGTAAATAGCTTGCCTTTCAGAGAGAATAAAAATTATTTTGTGGGGGTTTTTTTTGTGTTACGTTTACCCTTGAACATCTGCTGTGTCTGATAAAGGATAAGAGCTAATGAAATCACATGAAGAGTGACATATATGAGGTGCTTCTTTGTTTTCAATTTGTGAGACAAACCAAACCTTGCTTTTTGCCTGGCTGCTGTACAGCCTGATAAGTGCAACCAACAAGGAGTACTCAAGCATTCTGTAAAATGGAAGATTGACTGATTGATTGATTAACTGCACATGAAGATGGACCCTTTCTGTACTAGAGAGAGATTATTTATCCTACCCCCTGCCCCCACAAAAGACAAGATATGCTTATTGTGACAGAAGATGGTTCCTACCAGCCAGGATACAGTTGAAAAGCAGCTGCCTCTACACTGCACAGAAAGGCAAAGGATTGCACTTTTGCTAAAAGACAAGTTTCCACGGCATGCATCGTATAAGATCCCCACTTCACTGACAGAGAGTGTACCCCGGGAGTTCATTCCTCCTAATGCTCNTTTTTTTTTTTTTTTGAACAAAAACTTAAAGGCTTAAAAACTGGGAGGTGAGGCTTGAGGAACGAAACATCATATCGACTCGGAGCCTCCTCTCCTTCAGACGGGTGCCCTCACCCACACCGAAAACGAGCGAGAGGAGACTCGAGGCCATTGATTTTTAAGTCGCCTGCAATAAAAAGTTACCGCCCGCCGCTGGAGGCGGTCGGGGAGGATCAGCTCCCGGGCGGGGCGGCTGCCGGCAGGTGGCAGCGTTGGGAGCCCGGAGCGCCGCGGCCACGGCGCGGGATGAGCCGGAGCCGCTTCCACGGTTAACCTGGGGCCGCAGAGCCGCCTACAGAAATCTAATCTGATATGTCCTCATGCCTTGCTCCTTCCTTCCTACTCCAGCGAAATGCTCTCCCAGTTTGTGCTCAGAACGCCGTTTTTCCCCTTTCACTAGTCTGGCTTTGTAGGGCGTTCACTTTTACTGTCCCTGCAATTAGTAAAATGTTATCTTATCTGGAAACAAGGCAGTTTTACAAAGAACCCCTATTTGTTGTTATTTGCCAGATACAAAGATTAAGCAATTTACTGATTACTTTTTTCTTCAGTAAATTGGCTATACAGCATTACAGCTGGTGTAAGAAAGAAATCCTCCCCACTATTTCTTCTTGGCTTCCGATTTAGGGGAAGCACACTCAATTAAACATTAATACCTGATCTGTCCTACTGACTGACAGTACCACACATATAGAGAGCAATGATCTGACAATCATAAGCAGTCTTGTAAAGCTCCATCCATCAGGATATGTTCAGATAACACACCTGTGCAAACTGGGGTAATCCTGCACTGGTCTGTTGAAACTTCTGCTAGTTATGCAGTTTCACAATGAGTATTATAGCCATTATTAAAGAAGCAATACTACAAGATTTAATAATTATACGGAATTGCCCACCACTCTGAATGATTAATTAAACCCTGGATATCCTGCATGTGCTTAACCCAAGTAGACAGGAGTACACACAGACCCAAAAAAAAACCCAGAGCAGAAATTCATTAAAAACCCATCTCGTTTTGCTACCGATTCACGCAGGTCAGATTAATGTCAGACCTTCACAAAAAAGAAAACACAGAGCCACTTGGGCAAGAGGAAAAAAAAAATGCACTTCCAGACGGCAGTATAATTCATCTACCTGCCTCTCAGCTATCTAAGGCTCTTTCAGAAGGAGATGAGAGTAATATTAAATGTGCCAGAGGTGGGCTTTTAGTGTCATTAGACAAATCTGCAGGGAGTTTCTGCCAAATCCCCAAGTTGTCTGACAGTAGCATACTTCCAAATACATCATTTAGAAGCATGAGGTGAACAGAGACACGGAATAGTATTTACTTTGGGAAAGTATCAGTCACATGTCTTGAATATATTAGCAGGTTAAACCCAGGAGAGTCAGCTGAATTACTTGTGACCAAAGAAAACAATTAATCAACAGTTTTAAGGCTTCCCAGAATTTTAAATAAGTATTTACATTTGGTGTATGCTATTTACTTTAGGTATCTTTAAACCTAGACTCTGAAGTCTCAAGGTGATGGCTGGTGGGTATTCCAACATACAAAACAACATCTTGTGAGAAACTGGTTGGTAATAAACTATTTTCACATAGAACCGAATTTGTGTCTTAAGGGATTTGGGGTTTATTTAGGTGAACAAAAAACAACCTTTTTACCAAGTCATTTAAAATTCTAATTGGTTTCAATATTTTTAAATATTATTTTAGTGTTGATCAAATTGTCTTTAGTATTCTTATGTTTGGATTAAGTCAGTCTGTATGGCTGTAGCGTAGCTTGTATCTGTATGAAAGTCAGATAGTAAATAAGAGAGCTATTAATAAACAACGAGAAGATTATGGTGCTGGAAGTATTTTGCAAACTGCTCATCATGCTAATAGACCACATAATTTAGGTCTTTTCCCTGGAAACATTCACTCATCAGAGTAGTCCCAAGAAGAACACGGTCAGTAAGAACAATCACTTTATGGGCAAAAAGTCCTCTCCTGTTGACACTTGTCACAGCAGGTTCCCAGAGGAAGCCAGGATAACTCCCTTCAAAAGCAGAGGACTACAGCATCAGGGCTACCTGTGTTCAAGGTTCACTTTGTGTTGCATGACCCAACAAACAGGCCTCTTCTTCCATAGGGGTTGCATCTCCTGGTGCTCCTAAGAGTAGGAATTTGGGTCCATAGCCTTCTAAAAGTGGCAGCACTGAGTGCTGTGCACACAGCCAGCCATATCTCTAGCCTGGGGGTATGTGATTGTGGTCCAGAAGCAATCCAGGACACCCCATCCCATTTGGATACCCTCGCATTCCAACTGGCAACAGACCTAAATTAATCCACAAACTCAGCTAATCAGCTGGGGTCTCCCAGGCTTCCGTGGGAGGCAGTGGTTTCACGGAAACTAGACAGAAAGAAACTAGACCGAAAGAAAGTCCAACTGGAAAACTTTGGAAACAAGTTGTGAGGCTGCCCTGTACTTACAGACCATGCCAAGCAAGCTGTGTGACTTGGCTGCCCACTGGCAACAGCTTGGATGGCTTGTGTGGGACACGCACAGCATGGAGCAAGGTGAAGACTCCAACTTTTCCCCAAGTGATCACCCAGCTTCTTAACTTCCACAAGTACTTTCTTAGATTGACTTTTTTTGAAGTTTGTGTTTATACCTTCATAAATGTTCACATGAAGAAAGAAAAATATCAAATAATAAATTACAGAACTGAGGGGTTTGCTGTCCCACAATGGAGCTGCTTTCAGTTCTGCTGTGCAAGCAGTAATGAAAACAACTGCACTTCTTAAAGATAATTTCTGTTTGTCTTTACTGAAAAGAAAAAGGTCAACCCTACTATCCAAATGATGATGAACTGACATATGAGCATTCCACAAAATGACAGTACAAGCCATCTATTAGAGAAAGTAATATTGTGAGCACTAGCCAGCACAGCACTCACAACAGTTCCATGCTTTGCTTTTGGGTCCACTCCAACTGGATGAATAGACAGCAAATTCCCAAAATGCAAGAATTTTGCTGCTACGAAGCACTCTGAGGACAACAATCAAGCCTCAGCTTTGTAATGATAGGATTGCAAAAAATGGCCATTTAATTTAAAATAGTCTCTGTGGTTTGAAAAGCTGTTTCTGCATTGCACACAGAGGATAAAATACGCATGCTTTCACAGGCTTTCAGCTGCTGGCCCAAGTGCAGAAAAGGATTAAGGCAACACAGTTTGAATTTACATGATGCAAACTAGAAGAATCAGGAAGAAAAGATGGCTCTGAAAGCTATGCTTTGTTTTGTCCTAGAAGGGGTGTAATGCAAATTATTTTTTTCATAGCTAGCAGGACCCAGCCAGACTGCAAAGGTATGGGCATGGCAGCAGCCAAACAATAGCTCTATTCTCCCACACCAAACTCTCCAAACCCGGAGTCTCACTTTCTGGGTTCCCAGACCTAGCACAGGCTTTGAGTTTAATCATAATACATAAAAATGAGCGCAATCTGAATTATTGGTTAGTTTTGGTAATGCAGGCCTTACTGAGGGAAAGCACAGGGACTGAGTCAAGCCTAGCAGAGAGTGTGGTACATTAACCCAAAGATATTCCCATAGGCACACAGTGAAGATGAAGAAAGATGTTGAAGACCATAAGGAGATGCAAAAAACCCTCTTATACCAGTTTATGAGTATTTTCTAAGCACTACCTGGTGCTATAGTTTATGAAGGGTGGAAAGTGCATAAAGAGGAGCCAGAATACACCTCTGACATGAGCCAGGCAAAGGTATGGAGACAGAGGAATCTGTGATGCTGGAGAAGGAAATTTATCCCTGAGAAGTAAAGCTGAACATCCCTAATTCTGCTCTGTTCAGGAGCACAAAGGAGCCTGTGCTTGTGTGGGAAGACGGAAGGGCTAGTGCACGGCTCTGTAGCTGCCCAGGCACACTGTCAGAGCCTTGACTATCCCAGTTTTGGTTCATCATTGCCGAGAATAAAACCCACAATCTTTTCACCAGAGAAGCCACATGACTAACAGTCTTGCCTCCAGCAACGACAAAGTAGGCACAAAAACTTAGGAAGGAGAAGGGCACTCCTTTTGCTTATACCCTCTGGCTGGATTTTTTTCTGAACAAGAATGTCCTTTGGCCACTTTGGTGAGTAAGTTTACCATTATGGAAACTGCTCCACCACACCCGCAGGATGGTGAATCAGTGAGAGTTATACAACTCTGCTGTTTACAGGCGGTTTGGTCTGCTTGCCTCTGCTGTGCTGCTCCCTCCGTTCACAGTAGTGCTCAACCAGCTTTGAAGGATAGGTAGCTATCAACAGGAGTAAAAGTGATATGGAAAATGAATAATTCATCTTTAAACGTGGTGAATAAAAACTCATAGTAGTGAGGACAATGGTAGAGAGAAAGAGACAAACTAATTTCAAAGTGGAAGTCAACGTGGAAGTGACTTGGTAAAAAAACCCTATACAAAAAGTCACAGTGCACTTGGGTTTCTGTAAATATTATTACAAAGCCTCCAGCAGTCCAGATAAACAAGTATACAGGTAAATGCCTGAACCCACTTCCTAGCTCAGCTCTCGAGATGTGGGCATGCCCACTGGCTTGAGATTAAGAAGCCTGCATCAGATAAACACTTCAGGGTTCAGATTTGTGTACTGGGTATCTCTAAATGACAGAGAAGTGGAAGAGCATTTGTAGAAATTGTTTTTTTGGCCAGTGCAATAAACCTGAACAAGTAGGACCAGGCTGTATTTTTGTGCCTCTTAGTTTTTGTGCAATCAAATTGTCAAGCTAAAGGTAAGAAGCTCACCAGGCTTAGCAATCTCTCAGCATACTGTAAAGCAAAAAAGTCTGCAGCTGGGCTTGAAAAAGTTGATCTTGATCAGAAGCAAGAAAGGTTAAATGCACAAACTCTGTTAGTCATTGGGATTAATTTGCTCAGTTCTAATTTTAACTTTGGTTAGCCCAGTAAAAGGTATCACATCACCGTCTGGGTAGCTGTCGTACAAAAAACAATGCAGCTACCAACTTTCCTCTGTTGGATGACATACTTGGGCAGTAGCCCTTTAAAGTAAAGCTTCAACTTCTTTAGTGCACATGGTTTTCCATTCATTATTTTCCTGATGCTGAAAGCAATGTTATTCATCCCAGAGAAGAACAGATACATTGTATTTCAAAAGTTTAACCAAAACACTCATTTTGCTGCAAGCTTTCCTTCTTTCAGGATTTTTAAAACACCTACAAAGTGGCTGCTGGGCAAAATCGTCAATTTACGGTCAATGGGATTTGGTAGGAAAAAAAAGCTAAAGGAAAACAGGATTGCAGGAGTGACTGGTACCTACAAAAATGTGGATGACGAGAAAAAGGATTAAAAGTGAAGAAAAGACTGCTATCCATATGAGATGAGCTAATGAATGCTAAACATGGAATTACTTCGTTATAAAAGAAGAGACAAAAATAGAAAAAAAAATCAGTTTTTAGCACACTAAATGTGTACCATCCACAATCTAGAACCACCTGCATATTCCCAATGCTCTTTCATCTTGTTTTTGCCAACCTCACCTGTCACACCTGCCCAGAAGAGTACCCATGACCTTCTCCAGTCCTGCTTGTCTGCAGTCAGGAAGCATCATCCACTTCTCGGACCTTGCCAGATAGGTATGACAGCAATGATAAACCATTAGCTATTTTGAAAAGCCACTCATATTGCCCATATTCTTTTTTAGTTGTTTGGCCACAAAAACATTAATTTCTAGTCCTCTTTTATGGGTGTCAAGCTGGTTGTTATCACTGCATCCAGCCCTGCTATCTGACCACCAAATACACAAACATACTAACCCTGGAGACACAGTCTTACCAAGGTGAGACAAGAGTCCTCTTCTCAAGAGAATACATTTCTCTGTGGCAGGGGTGTGGGAGCATTTGGAGATGATTCTGCTGGGAATCCAGTTCTTCAGGTCTCCTCTTGCTCCTCCCAGGCCTTCTAAGTAACTGCCATAAGGGACAAACCCTTACATTTGAAATCCTGTTGCCCAGAGCAACAGGGGAAATGCTCCCCTCCCAAGTCACACACCTCCTGACTGCTTTTGGGACTTGCACCCTGAAACATGCAAAAGAAGCTGTCCAGTGTCATGATGAAAGAATTGTGTCATAGCATCAAAAAATATTTAGTTAATGCTGGAACATGGCATTCAAATTCACTGCCAAGAGAAACTCTCTTTGTTTCTACTGGATCAGAAGCAATCACACCATGTTAACCAAGCTGTGTTCTTACCAGCTCCTAGTTACAGTCACTGCTCAAGGAAGAGACTACACACTACACATCCAGGCAGCTGGATAAAGCAGTATCTGTTATATATGCAGGAACTTGACTGTTCTCCAATATTTATGGATCCCAACCATCTTGACTTCATTATGCCATGAGGGGAAAAAAAAAAGTACAATAATCCTCTTTATGTCTCTTGTAACTGAATCCAATCATGATTATAATATATTGTAGGCATTTGAAGTAACTATTAATTACTGAATGCTTGCTTCATAATGAATTGGAATATTATCTGTTATAGACCAACTTTTTAATATATTCTCTAACGCTTCCAAGATGCTGTGAAACTGATCTATCCTTTAAAATTAATAAAGTATTAAAACCAACAGAATAAAAACTCTTTTCTTTCCCAAACACACTGTAAACTTCGCAATACCATCTCAACAGATTTAGCAAAGTAAGGAGGACTGATCCAAGCCATCCTTGGATCAAAACCCTTGCTCGTTCCTAAGGTTGTCTAAGAATAGCACCTATGCTACATTCATTAACAATGATAAAATGTCTCAGTATAATTAGAGGACACTGGAGCTGCCAATTTTCGAATAGTACGTGACATTCAGGAAATAGTAATCATAATAACAACATCAATTTAGAGAAACCATAGCAACGTTTTAAAAGATAGAAGGCCAAGCTTTCTGTTGATCAAATGTCAAATTAATTAAGTGAATTCTTCTTAATAGAATATCTCCTGGAAATACATCCTTCCCACATTGCCTTGGTTGAGGAGCAGGAGAGTACGCTGGTCATTGCTTGATTTCCTAAACTATGTAATAATGTTGCTATAACTGTTGAAAAACTGCTACACATCAGCCTGAGAGTGACTGTGTCTCATAAGTGGTTGAAGTAACATGTATAAAATGCTCTAGGGTATTATTTTGCAAGGACTTATTGCACATGCAGCATCACTCTCTACAGAGAAGCAATCACTTCTAGGGTGTAAATTGGCAGCTATTTAAAGAATACTGACTAGTTAAGCCTCATGCACATTGTGTTTTGGGGATATTACCTTTTGGAGTGACCCTCATGATTTATTACATCATCTAGCTAGGAGTTCACGCTTACATGTCATCTTATTTTGACATGCAGCCCCCAGTAGAAGATTATGGATGCTCTCCTCTCAAAATCAATGGCAAAATACTCAGTTAAATTCATTGAAAATAGATTTGGGCCTCTAATTAGATTGCAGTAATGACTCAAGATGACTGACCTCCCTTCAAGGTTTCACATCAGGCAACAGTTTACATAATCAGAACAGCTTTTATCTTGTCTCTGCAGCTGAATAGACTGTCAGTCTGCACCCAGCTGGAGCTGTGGTGGAGAGCAAGCTATGATCAGCATTGATCATTCCCACTTAGGAAGCACTCCCAGATCTCTACTCTGCTTATAAAGATGAAAGAAAATATTTTATCAAACACTGTTATCACTTTGCTCTAGAGCATTAACTGGTTTTGCAAAATATAATTTCCAAAAGCAACATTTTTTATTATGAGAGCGTAGTGCTAAACTGGTGCTAGCACACAAATGAACAATACAACATGCTGATTGAATGAAAAACACTCCCATTAGAGTTTAAATCAATTTACATGGTATAGCCTGAGGGTGTGGATCTCTTCCAGGGCTTCTGGTTACTTGAGCAATTTTTTTCCTGATACATAAGCAAGATTTTGCTTAATCCTTTCATTTAAAGCATGTGTATGGATATCGAAATCTTCAATACAGTAGGTTCATCCATAAGCATGAATGCCTCATACACACATACTAAATCAAAGCACATAGCACTGCATGCAAAGGAAACATCAACCTACAATGAGCGTATGAAAATAAATTGCTATTGTACTCTGTTTCCTGATTTCAACAACATGAAACTCTTGAAAAATACCATAGTGTTTTAAAATAATAGCTGTACTTACTTAAATGTATGTTCATGTTGCACTTGTTTGAACTTCCTGATACGGCAGATGGAAAGATATAGCAGTAAGGATACGTTGTCAGAGAAGATGAGGTAAATTCAATTAGCTGGGTTATGCTTCTATCCTATGATAACTAAATCACTTGCCATACATTTAATGCTAACAGAAATGATAGGCATCTCTGCTGTGATCTGCTGGTTTCCTGGCAAAAGCATATTCCCCCATATTAGCAGCTTCTACACAGCAAACAAGCAGCTATCTTGCAAAGAAGGACAGAAATAATCACTCCTGATACTATCGTCAATTATAAGAATTTACAAGACAGGGAACAAACAAGTACAGAGGAAGTTCAGGACTCTCAACAAACCAATGTTTTTCAGTCTTTATATGCGTAACAAACTTGGGCTGAACTTGGTCTACTGGAACATTAGAACAAATTCTCACTGAAACAATACATTCAAAACCACTTCTTGCTTGGGTCAATTTTCTTCATTATAAGCCTGGCCCTGTGGGCATTCTGTCCCTTCAACAGAATCAAGGCTCGTGAACCAGCATAATGCTGTGCAAACTTTGCCCCTGAGCTGCAAAGGAACTAAGTCACCTGCAAATAGCATATGAAGATACCATATAAATAGCGGAGGAACCTTATGCTACAAACAACTAAATGAACAAAGCAGCAATATGTGAAGGGGTGACAGCAAACAGCTACGGGAAAGTCAAGGTTAATTTCAAATGAAGAAGTATGTCATATATTTTACAGCACTTTTGCAGTGTTTTTCTTTTAATAGATTTTTTTATAAACAGGATATTCTGATAAGAAGGAAATATACTTATTCAATATGACGCATACCCTGTAATTATTTTTTTTTATGCTGGAAGGACTTCACATAAAAAGACAATCTCTGCTCAGCAAGTTTCAGTTTATGGTAGTAAATTAATCTTTACAAGCAGTACAAGAATAGTGAAACTGATCTCTAATTCTTGCTGTACAGTAAATGCTGAAGAAGAGAAAACAACAAGACATTACAAAGCAAAACCCAGCCCCTTGAAAGTAGAGAAATGTTGTTTTTCTGTGTCATAGTTGAATAATAGTTGGACAGAAGAATCAATCTGGGGCTGGAAACCACAGTCGTAGTTTGAACTCAGCATTGTGTACAAAGCCCAAAAGATCAGCAGAGTCCAGACCTCCAGATTTTGGTCATCAGAGTAGTAATTGTTTTAATCTGTTTTTCTAAAATGCAACAGCAGAAAAGCAAAATTAAAGAAAAGCCCTTGGACAATAACATTCCAAAAATAAGTCTACCAAGAAAATAATCTTTCGAAGTATTTAGCTGTTTAACAGAAAAATATATACTTTATATTAGGACTTATTTTAGAAAATGTATTTCAAAGTTCTACATAATAAAGATGCCATGACTCACAGCATGATTTTCAAAATGCCACAAAATCCCTTTTAGATATAACAAATTATTTTAAATAAAATTATCATTTAAAATTAATTTTTGTCTGTGAGCCACCAAATCATATAAAATTCTACTAGAATAGCTAAATGTGCAGACACACTGCATATTTAAACTGACAGGAACAGCAGACCAGGTGTTACTCTAAAACCCTGTTCAGAATAGTTTGACTGGGTAGCAATGTCTCTTTTGGCCTCAGAAACATCACTGATGAGAACCAAACATTTGTTCCCCCTGAACAATGTTTCCTTACATTTTCACTTGGCCAACTCTCTAGCTTCCAAACTTCCTGTAATTGGCCTAATTTTTTTCCAGCCAAAAAGAACTTTCTTAAAAATTCAAACTACATTTGAGAACTGCTAAGAATTACTTTACAATATTTCCTCTTAGCTCGCTACATAAATTACTACATTTCAATTACTTCCTTCCTCTGAGTTAGATGGACTATTTGGAGTTGGGGGAAACTAGGCAATTTTTACTCAATGCAACTTCTAAATCCTGATGATATTATCAAACACAGCAATTTACCACAATATACAAAGAGGTCATACATTACTACTGGTAGTACTACTATAGACAGTTCTATCTTTTCTTTCCCCCCTTCTCTATTACCAGTATGTTTTCTCCTTTTTGTAAAACTGTTCTCATGAGACCTTATTTTACAAAGCATGGAGTGGAAAAGGCAAATAAGAGTGCTTCTGAGCCTTATATCCTAAAATTACAGAAAATAACTTAAATAAGAGTGGGTGATATAATTGACTTGAGTGCGTACTTGTCATTTACCCTAAAAACCCAATAAAGCCCAGCAGCTCTGAGCACTGGGATCACATTCAATAATGGGAATTATGACAGAGTAATAAATTTCAAAGAAGTCTCGTAGCACTGTACTTCTTTGGTCCAAGATTCCACCTAATTATGGTATGGGCTTTTGGTAGTAACTGTGCTCGATTTTTCTAGATTACCTTTGTAGCCAATGACAAGAGGACAAAGGAAGGTTTGAGATCTATAGTTAACGTTTAAGCCTAATAGCTACAGTAATTGATTAGTTCTCCATGGATTTTCTTTGGTCACTGAGGTGTGTACAGAGACTACAGGAGATTATTTTATTGTGTAATTTTCACAGCGCAGCAGGGTACCTTGACAATGGGTTGGATGCCACCCTCCTGACAAAAACCACAGGGGAGGGATCAGAGTGAAGAAAACTCAGAGAGCAGAATCACTCCATAACGAGCAGGGGGTAGGATTTTTCATTCCTGAGAAAGAAGCAAGATTTCTAGCCCCACAACTTGTAGGTATCTGAGATCTCCTGGGGGACATAGTCATTTTTATGGGGAGTTATGGCCCACTTCAACACTAGAAATATCAGAGGTCTTACCCAGGTCCTTACTGAGTTCTATTTAAGAGATAACATGTTAAAAAAAAAGCTCCTTGAAACAATTATATGATGTTTACTGAACCAGAGGGTTAAGCAAGTGGGGGAAAGCTGGTTTTGTTTTAGGGGTGGATGCAAAGAAGTTGAAAGTAGATATGGAGAGGATGAAGGTTGATGGCTTAAGACATCCCGGAAAAATAGTGTCTCCTTATTATCCACAGATCAAGCCATCATTGACCACAGCAACTGTCACAATCTCTTCTAAAACAAAAGTGAGTTGGAGGGGCCTATTCTACAGCTAGAATAGGAGTTGGTGAACCCCTGTTGAGGAGACCAACAGGAGCATGGACTGTGGAGATGGTTCAGGCAATTGCATCTACCAGAAACTAAACTGAGACTAGCAGTGCATTTTCTGTCTGCCATCCAAGAGACTTTGGTATGAATCAGCAACAGCCAGGAGAGAGCTCATTCAAATGCCATTTTTACCCTTGTCCCAGGTCTCAGTTATTTTCATTTCCAAGTATATTTTAGTGATATCTTAACTCACTCTCAGAAATCCAGACATGAGCCTGACTCTTCCAAACTCTAGGACAAGGTCCTCTCAAAGTTCGCCTCAGCTGCTGGGTGTTGCATTTCAGGTACCTTGCATGGACCTCACTTTCAGAAGGTGAATACTCAGCACATTATAAATACACAACACTCAAAGCATCCTCCAACTAGATTAATACAAATTAAGGCACTCAAAAATTGTGAGTTACTTTTGAAAATCTTGCCCATTCCTAGAACAGACCAACTGACAAGAAAAACACAGGTAACCATAAAAAGATCCACGTGTTGCTGTGCTCAATGTACTTACAGTGTAAACTTTATTCCCATTCATAGTGACATAGTTAATGGCAAAAGGCTTTGCCCTTTATGTCCAGTAACCATATTTTACTCTATATCTCTAGAGAGCAGGAGTCTGCATAAGCAATGAGAGAGGAGAAAAGGAGTTGATGGATTACCAGTTTTTCTTCTGGTAGTGAATTCAGTTGTCTGGAATTGTGAATGTTAGTACAAGAGGAAACGAGATAGTTATCTTCTGTCAAAACTGTGATATAACAAATGTTAATATAATCTCAAAGGGAGGTGCAGTTCAGAATATCTTTTTTAAAAAGATAAAACATATCCTGAAACAAAGGCTGCTTTTAACTATGTGTAAACAGTCTTTGATCAATCAACTGAATCCTTAGAAAGGGATGATATATTGTAAAATACAACACAACACCCCTACAACAGTGGGTTAAGTGCTTAAACTTTGCGCACAGAAAGGATGCTAGTAGTTGTTAAGGGAGACCCAACCAAAATTATTAGAATGTAACTTTTTTTTTTTTTTAAATAAACTAGCACAGTCCTCTCCTTCTGGAAACTGCAATCAGTACAGATTAAAATGGATCGGTACTACTGCATTATAAATGCATCTGACATCAGACAGAAATTCCTCCTGAGGGTTGTCTTCAGGTTCCATGGCTTTTCGCTTCCTCTGCTGCATCCTCAGACAAACCTGTAAAGCAGAAAGAAGATGCTTAAAAATTCATTGTATTTGGAATTACATGCACTATGCTGTTGATTTCATCACTTTGTGAAAGCCTTGATTATAGCTGGAGGAAAGAATTTATGACATGCAAAACAATTAGGATAAAAATGCATAACTTGCAAATTCAAGTACTCACAAGTTCAGAAAATATAAAAACTTAAGTCAATAAGGGCAATTTCACATCAGCTCTTTTATACATATCATAGATGATAACAGTCCAAGTTATAAAATCATAAATTACTTTTGCATCAGAAAAAAATTACAGAACAACTGGGCATATGATCTGAGACACAGTTACTTCGACCTCCTTGCATTTTTCCTGTCCCTTTTTCTGGGTAGAACTGATAATGCAAATTGCAAAACAGTAGAAAACTAATTCTATAAACTCATTAATAAGGATATATATATATATATATATATATATATATATATATATATATATATGCATACATATATCTGAGTATCGGCTTGCACAAGGGGAAAAATACCAAACTCTTGTATTGAAGATAACTTTTGCCTTAAGGTAAGAGAATGAGTATCCTAATTTTTAAATATTGGTTCAAGAGACTGATCAGTCTTGAATAGGATAATAATATTTGCAATAATTAACCTTACAGAATTTGAAAGGGGGGTAGAAACTCATAAAAAACGGCTTGGAGTATCTAGGGAGAAAAAGAACAGTGGATAATCACAAAAATTTGTATAGATACATATTAGCATGACCTACATTAAAAGTGATTATTTTACCCAGCAGACTCTTACATATCCACACTTAGTTCAGGCTGAAAACAATTCAACTTAAATCCTTTTCTAATTAATATAAAGCAATCTAAAATAAATTGGCATAATCTCCAAATGATACATAAATAATAATAAAAATTACAAACAGATTTTATGAGGTTTGTTTCGGTATCTTTTCTTTTTCCTTATGAGCCATCTCTGAAGAAGGCTGAAATCCCCACACACCTAGCAAAATGATCCAGCAGGTCAGCAGAATAAAATTTGAGCATCCAGGTGTTCTAACCCAAGCCACCAGTCACCTGCCAGCCTAAGCACTTTCACAATCATGTTCACACAGAATTTAGCGCAAACAACCTGCATAATTCTAAAAAAATTATGCTTTCATTTAGATCTGTTCTAGTCCAGATGATCAAAACCATCTAGATTTCTTTTCCAGTTTTTATTTTACACTTCCAGTGGTTTTGGTGCTTGGGAATTTTAGTATTTACAGTGATTTTCATGGGTGATGGTAATAAACTGAACAAATGTTATCTCAAGCCTTGAGATACAAAAGACTAAAGCAGTAAAATTTCAGCAACAGTTGGAAGCCCAAGGCCCCAAGGGGCTAAGAAGTTCCCCGTACTGAAGTTTCTACAGGTTTTTTTTTTTAAGGACAATTAAAAATACAATGTTAAGAGCTGAATTGGGTTTCCAAAGGTCAGCCCTCAAATGGCAGTTCTTTTGTTCAAAACTCTTATCACATAGCACATGCTGGGATACCCAAAGGGACCAGCAGCAAGTCCCATCTTGTTTCATTAATGATCATGGGGAAGGAGGTAGGTGGCATGACAATGAAATTTGGGGATTATAAGAAACTAAGATGAGTTTCAAACACTGGGGAGGAGAAAGAAATACTGCTCTAGGACTAAGAAATCAACAGATCTGAGAGAAGATAAAAGGAGATACCACTTGAAATACATTGTGGAAGTAACAAAATTAAACACAGATACTTGCAGAGGAAAGCCCTCCAGAAGCAGCACAGTAGAAAAAGTTGTTTAAGACATGTATTTGCAGTGAAATACCCCATGCAGCTCAATGCAGTGCAGAAACCACTGCTAAACTAACAGTTAATACTGTTCCTGATTACATAGCTTTGTTGAGATCACATCTGCAGCTGTTTAGAGCTCTGCATTAAAAAACTACCAGATAATATCTTACTTTCCCACCATAATCAAGGAAAAGAGTAAAAGAATTATGAGACTGGCTGCTGCTCACTCTTATAAAAGCTGGATTCACACATAGTCCAGATGAGAAACAAAAAAGGAGTTATAGCTATGGTCAGTTCTTTGTACCTGAAGAGAATGGATGCAGATTTACCAGAGACCAAGAGTCTACCAATCTGTGCATTAGCATTGCACACTTAAGACATGATACTGCCACTGCACAGTGCCCTCAGCCTCCCTGCCTTTGAGGACTGGCTGGCTAGAGGACCTCTAAGGAGCATAAAAGAACAGAAAACAGGAAAAGGAGGTTGTCAAAAAATATCACGGGGAAAAAAGCTTCATGAAAAGTTTCCAGTATCCTAATGCATCTTTTCTTTTACTGGGCTGAAAACATGGCATGTAATTATAAATTTATAATGTAAAAAAAAAAAAAAAAAATTGGAGCCAAAAAAAATAGTGCTCAAAAAACCAGTTACTTCCCTGACATTGATTTCCTACAAATGACCCCTGTGTCTATTTCTACAAACTGCCATATCAAAATGAACCGTGTGAAGGGTTACGTTCAAGCTCATGAAACACGCTGGATCCACTAAACCTAACACATGAACTGTAATTATGGACTGGCAGAACTGAAGTTACATAGAGGGATTTACCTCAGGTCTACAAAAGTTTGCCCAACAGCACTATATACGGCCATAGGGAACCTGGAATACTGCATGGATTAAAGAACTGTTACATGTGTAAACTGTGGCAGAGGTGAGCTGACAGGTGAGGCACAGACTGCAGCTATTTTTATTGTGCAAGTCCAAAATGGGAGGCAGCACAGAATCATGAAAACATGGCTTGCAATAACCAGCCTTCCCACCTCTACCCTGTATTTTTTCAGCGTGCAATATTTATTAGTCATCTAGGAGAAAAACATAAATGTCACGTTGATCAAACTGGCGCATGCTACATTATAGAAGATGAGATAATTAACATCAGAGAGGTTTCTCATCAGCATATTCTGACAAGCTTAGGCAGGTCCTAAAAAATACAGGGTATAAATAATAAATTCTGTAGATTAAGTCTCCTTTACATCATTTCATTAGGGGAAAAAAGAGCTTCCTTTCACCTTCATATACCCCGTTATAAAGTTCTCAATGTTTCATTTTATAGTTCATCCAAAAATACTATCAGAATAACACTGGTCTAAGCACACACACTTAAATAAAGTATTTTAAAAAAATTATATTATTTATATCTCTATTTATCAGCACAGCTACAAACTGGGAATCCAAAGCAGTTTTCAGAAAGTCTAAGAAATAATTTCTTTTGGAAATAATGATAAAGGATAAATTTTAACTCTGCAGTAGACAACTCCATGCAACTCCAAGAGAGTTTGGAGGTCATTTTTCAAAACAGCATCAAAATACACCCTTAAATTAATAACCTGATTAGTAACATGGTATTAAGTATACCTGACATCAAAACAGTCACTTAAATCCTCAGATTTTGTTATTTATTAATCAGAGGACATCAGCACCCTCAGAAATCAGATCCTATGAACAAAAACACAAAGTACCTCAATCATGTTAATTTGCCTCTTGAAAAGCATGATTAATACACACGTATCACTGAGTCACAGAAAGTTCATTTGTAGATCAAAATGTACTTTTGAGCCTTGAAAACCAAAAGTTCAAAGAAAATCAGTTACCGTGACAGAAGCACCAAAGACAGCTGAAAAACCCCAACTTTCCTGGAATTATTATTCATGTAGTCAGAAGGGGGAAAAAAAAAAAACAAACAATGACACTTTTAAAGGGGGGGATGGTATTTGATCATGGTGGCAGAAGGGAGGGGAAAGGATCATTTTCTGTAGTCATAAATTGTTCACACTAAGCATGATGGTGTAAGGTTTAAAAATGCTCAGGTTAAACAATTAGGCAATGGAAGAAACTACCCAGGGAAGTGGCTGAGTCAAGGATATGAGAAGATTGCAGAAATAGGGTAGATGAAATCTAGTGGGGATTAGTGAAAAGTAAGATACCCAGGTTTTGAATTGGATGACCTAAAGGATCTTCTCCCATCCTATCATTTATGCTGCTATGATTCATCCCAAGGAGAACATTTTGGACTCATATGAATTACTGGCTGAGTTTCCTGGATACTATTGTACATTAGTCTACTCTAAAGCATGCATAAAACTAAGTCAAAGTTGGCTTTGAAGTGTTTGATCTGCAATATCCAACACTTCCAGTCTCTTTTTCATACAGTGACTCAGAAAGAGGGCTGTTATAACAAGACAAAAGTTATTTTGAGTTCAGATTAAGTTAGAGAAGGGAGGCACCCTGTTCTTCAGCTATTCCCACCTAAAAGAGGAAAAAAACCCCCCCATCTCATGGCCTAATGGTTAGTATTGCTATGTCTAGACCTGGCACAAAACAGCTTTAGAACAAACTGCTGCTTAATAGTAACTGTTTTTCATAAAATTTTGGATCCAGAACTAAATGTTCCAAATGACCAAAGCTAATAGCTTTTTGATTTTTTTTGTTAACAAAAAATGACAGGTCTTTCCCAGCACCTTCAAGACATATTTCTGAAAATCATAACTCTCTTTTTAAGAATGCCCATTTATTCACTGCTAATAATTTTCTTTATCATTATAAATTCCTCAAAGAAATGTATACAGCTTCCTTTTTCTAAGTATTTAATCTTCATTCCATGAACACAATCCAAAGCGATTTTCAAAAAGTCTAAGAAAGTAACAGTGTCTGGCTTATCCCAAACAAATTAAACCAGTTTAGTTGGAGTGCAGAATGGATCAGTGTAAAATCATCAACTTCAGTGCAGTGCAGTAGATTGATCACCACGATGGAACAAGCTACAAACTTTCCTGAACTGCCTAAAGGAGAGAAACTGAACTTGACTGGTATTTTGTATCACTTTTTACGGGCTAATAAGCTGAAAGTGAGCCTTACCATTGCCTCCCCGAGTCACCAATGAGTCACTGATCCCTGCATACACAATTTTAAAATGCTCAGATTTTGGTATCTGAAAGTGGACTGATGGTAGCTGACTGAGTGGGAAGCATGGACTGACTCATTCACTAAAGAATTGTGTAAAACAAATAAATTTGTTTTTCATTTAGGAAGTAATGTGACTGAGAGAAAGGGCTTCATTCAGTAAACTTTGCTTTGTCCTAAGGGACCATATACATCACAGGGTGGATAATGTGAAACAACCGTTTCCATCACTCTAAATATGCCCCCTGCTAACTGCGACTAACATGACAAATCCAACCTATGTGAAGCTATCAACTGCTAAACTTCCAAATGCCACAAAATAGCAGGGGTAGAAGGGGCAGCTCTAACCTTGGGGAAAGAGGAGGGTCTATTCCCATAAAACTTACAAAAACCTTGCTGAAATCTTCCTTTTGTCATTCTAACTTACTAGTGACCATAGAAGGCCTGTAACACAATGGAGTTAATAAGGAGATAACAATGACAAAGGCAACATTTACCAAGTGTCCACGCAGGGGTTTTTTAATGACCTTTTTAAACAACTTTTTAAACAAGTTCTTGTGCATTCATGCCTCTAGGCACTAGCCCTCAACAGCAATCTATACTTCCTTTAGGTCTTTCTTCTGATTCCTATTGGGAAAATGCACAAGACATGTGAAATGTTTCTAATATAAAGTTATTAAATTTGAACATCAGGAAAAACGTCCAGTGAGATGAGATCAAAATTTCCCAAACAGCTGCTGCTTCTACTGAACCCAGTCACACACACACATACTATAAATACAAGTTGCACACACACACACTCCCTGTACACAAACAGCTGGAATAAACACATTGTCTAAGAAACAAGGAGCTGCCAAGACATCAAATCTGTATAGAGATATTAAGGAGAAAGAGAGGAATGGGATGCTGGTTAGTTTGAAGCCATGCAGAAGAGCTCTGTAAGCAGCGCTCTAATAACAGTTCCATTTAGGAACCAAAAAAAAAGAAATGGAAAAATTATTACAGAGAAAACAGAATACGGTTGTAGAGTGAATGGTTGTTTAAAAAGCAGTTACCTACCTAAAATGATGTCATTGATCATTACTGTGGGAAGTGTAATTTCAATGAAGCCAAAATTTTAGAGGAAAAAATGCTTTTATTCTCCAAATATCTGGTTTATCACAATCACCTATCAAATCCTGGACACTTTTCTAGGAAGGTTTGCAAAGTTTTTGAGAAATGATTGTTTTCATTTAGAGATGCTCACAAGAAGAAGTCACAAACGACACCTTTGAGCTGGAACAGATATTTCTTGCCAAGAAGTAAATCCCTAAAAATTAGTTTGCTTTTCAGTGACCAAACTTTCCTTCTTTCTAATTAGCTATCAGCCTTTGTTAGGGTGGTAAATTATTTCAGTGGCTTCTAAGGCAAATATGCACAATACTTATCTAAAACTTAGGTAGTTATGGCCACACAAATGCCAATGACTCAATTTATTCTTCGTCATGCCTATATCATCCCATTCACTTCAAGCCACAATCCTATTAAGCTTTTCGGAAATGTTGGGTCTTAATAATTTGCTGCCAGAAAAAAAAAAAAAAGGACCATGTATATTGAGATTAGAATGGTTAATGTATTAAATGTATTAAATGTATTATTGTATTAAATTTAATGTATTAAAAACAGGGTCTTCTTTTGTGTAGAGGTAACTCTTCTCCTTTTCCTGGGGAGAAGTAATTCCACAGTAGTCAGTCTTTTGCCTGCTTGATTCGTTGTGCGGTTTTAGCGACATCCCAGACAGATGACCAGCCAGCTGACTATTAACAAATCCTTTATCTTCAATCACCATGACAGATAGGCAAAACTCCGGGGGTAGGTTAGCTTTAGGGCAAGATTTGCCACCATTTTCATATGAATGGCAGTGAATCCCACTCTGTGGAAACAACCACCCAGGGTCTGCCTGCAGGAAGATCTCAGACCCTTCAAGGATACCATATATATATTACAGTCAATCTCTGCTCCTGGAGTTTGGCTGCAGCTCAGAACTGACATATGAAGACCTACAACCTCCCTGCTAGTATCACTTCAAGCATTCCTCATCTATGTAATGTAATTTCAGCTAGTAGCGAGCAAACTTCTCAGCTGAGATTATTTTCGTTAGAAATATGTAAATATAGGTCAAATAAAGCAATCGGATTAAGAGGTCAAATTTCTGCTGAATATGGCAGATCAATTTGGCTAAAAAAAAAAAAAGGCAAATAATTACGGCATTGTTGATATTTTCAAAATCCTTTGAATTTTCACTTCACACTTAAGTATTGCAAATAAACTTCCTTGAATATAATGTTGGGTTTTTTTTTAAAAAATAAGTTAGCAGATATGATGTCTAAGTGAAATACTTCATTTGAGGAGAAAAATAAAGAAACCTGAATAAATCATTGAAGATCGTCCCAAAATAACAAATTTTCCAACTTCTTTGCCTCAAGTCAGACACTTTAAAAAAAATCCCAAACAACTAGTTATTCACAGAGCTCTACTCCTGATAGTGTGTACTTGTAACTTAAGTCAAAATAACGCAGTTATTCCTTTAGTATGCATGATATAACTGTTAGACTTAAGCTTTCAACAAACTTATCTACAATACATGCATGCAAAATATAGGCAGCTTTATCCAACATCGTCTTCAGTAAAACATGGAATAAAAAGTATATTGAGTGTATAGGGGGAAAAAAACCCCAGTTTTTTATGGATAAAGGATCTGATACACACTAGTATTTAGGGTCTGTGCTGTGCTTGTTGTGCGAGTTTATCTTGTATGGCCACAAAACAATTCAGTAACTTCACACACAAACATCAGTTTCTCCAGGAGAGATTTCCAAAGTGTTCATTACAGCCTAGGGACACATAAGCCCATGACTCCTCAGTACCAGAAAGATGTAACAAAATAGAAGAAATTCCAAAAAGAACAGCGTAAATAATTGTGTGATTTTGTGGAAAACAGAAAAGAGGAGAGGGAGAGAAGCAAAATAGCTAAAGGCAAAGCAACATCAGGAATTTTTCAGTACAATGAAGAGATATGAGCGAGGATCAAGAAGATGAAGTCAAGGAAAGGAATATTCAGGGCTGCTTTAATGCCATGTATTCTCCCAAGGGGAGTGGTGGAAGCCACATGGCTTATGACATTTGCAAATTAGTACCACAACGAAGACAACAATCTGGTGGTGTCAGGGAGATATCAAGCTGATATAACAAGAGTTTTCCATTTCTAACTTCCATTATCGTACAACAAATCTGAGGTGCTACAAATTCCTAAGCGTTTTGTAATATTCACAGAAACATCAGCTTTTGCTTACTGTCAAGTATTCAGCAACTGAATACTCTTCAGTATGTTGCTCCTTGTTAAAATGGAACATTACAGTGCAAATGATAAAATCATATTCAAGATTTCCATGGATCTTCTGGAAATAACATACAACAGGATTTTACCATTTGATGTCATTTTTCCTTTAGAGTCTTGTGGGAAAAAAAGACTTCGGTAGAGAAGGAGGTTTGGGGGGAAAATGTATTTAAAATAAACAAAGGAAAAAATACCTTTGTAGAATACTTTCCAGTCTTGACTTTCACACATTCCTTTTAAGCTACAGTATATGAGAAAAATGCTTTAAGAAGTTTTTCCCTAGTGCAATCTTTTGATAAGTCTCAACCTTGGCTTAAAAGCAAAAGAACAATATAAAAGGAGCCTGTACTGAAGTAGCAGATGGAGTGTTTTCTAAATGGGCACTTAACTCCTTTCTATTGCTCACAAAAATCTGTATCTGGTTTTTCTTGTTGTCTTGAGGTTTTTTTGGTCCCATTTCCTGCTTTCCCCAAAATTTTATCTTTGGAAATGCCAAGGTTGACTTTGCAGGGGGCGTAATGTATCATATAATCATAGAATAACCTGAGTTGGAAGGGACCCACAAGGATCATGGTCCAACTACTGCATAAAAGCAGTTTGTATTTTTTATCTGATATGTATTCTAAACTGTCTTAATATCTTAACATACTAAGGACCTGTAATGTAATGTTCCTTATTTCCACCACTTTTCCACTGCTAACAGTCTTATCTCATACAGATGGAAGTAGAGTTACCCCCTGCTACACCCCTGAATATTTCCAGCCATATCTTGGCCGTAGTAAGTATAATGGCAATTTCAGTACTCACAACAAAAATCGTAAAGCTACTCAGGTTTGATGATCCAATTAAGGACCCTTACGGGCCAAAGCTGAACAACAACTAGAAATCTCTAGGCCCTCCAAGCTCACACCAAGATCAGCAGAACCAGAAGGAGGGCAGCACTTTGTGGGACTGAGCCTTTTAGCACCTCCAGCGAGAGAGTAAAAGCCAACACACCCGAATTTAAGGCTTGGAATGATGAAAGTAACAGTTTTAAATGTCTTATGGATTTTCTCATAGGCTCAGGAAGCAATAAAAACTAAGTACAGTCAGACTGCAGGAAACCAATATAGCTTTCATAATTTTTTGTTACTTTAGGGAAAACATGCTCAGCTTTTATAGACAGCCTATTCAGTATTACAAATTTTCAGGAAATGTCACTGCTATGGGATTCCCACAACAAATGCAGCTTGCTGTTGAAATTACTGTTTTCTTCAAGGACGCTGCTCAAAATAAATTCATGTCAGGTAAAGAACATGAATTTACAATGCAACAAGACAAACTCCTTGATCACAGGCTTCTCACAGAATTTGACACTAGTAATACTAGGAAGAGCAAGTTATTTAATTCTGGTAGTTATTTAATGTTGACTATTTCCTCGCTGACTAATAAGGTAAGTGCCTTAACAAAGGTAAGAAAGCAAAGACAAACACGCTAAATCAGAAAACAATCTCCAAAATACGGCAAATGATTTCCAGAAAATACACTGAAATACAGGGAGAAGGAGGTCTTTTATTGTGCAATGTTTCAATTTATCAATCACTGCAGCTCATTCCAGCTTTGGAGGAAGTTTAAACAACATCAGTGGCTTGGAACATTTTAAAACAACATGCCAAATCCCAGCATATTTAAAGAGTATACCACAGATAGTTTAAAAAAAAAAAAAAAATCCTTGATTTAAGGTCAGGTACTGTAAACACTTACTGTGGTTTATGGATAAGTAATTCAACTGAACTTAAGGAGTCCTATAGGAATTCTCAAACATGTAAATGCTTGCAGTAGAGCCTAATTTTCATACGATTTGGTTTTTTAGGCTGCCAACAAGTTTTCTTTTTTTATTCTGATGAGTAGTATATTATCAATTAAATATTATGAGTTAATGCAAACAAATGATCTTTCTTAAAGTATGAAATTCAGACTTCCTTGATAACAATGTTCATTTAGAAACAAAAATAATTTTATATATATATATTCCGCATTTTAATGTGCATGTAACTTGCAAGCAATGTTGATATGGGTTTTTTGTGGCAGGTTATAAGTCTAAATAGAATCTGATGACATCACCCAAGGAAATACCTAAATCCTATATTGCATTTAACTCAATACAATTTTGTTTAAAACTTTGAAGACAGAAAAGCATCTGTTTCCTAAGAAAGTGTTCTCAAAGGAGTCTCTGCTTATACATATGGCACATCTGATCTCTCACTGCAGGAGAGCTTTACATCAAAGTTCACACAGAGCTCCAAAAGCCCCATTGGAACCTCTCAAGGTGATAGTTTCAGCAAAATTATAGCAAGAGAAATGTTACTGAGAGACTTTCTGTTATAGCAAAAGTGAAATTTAACTACAGGAGATGAAGATTTATCAAAATGTGGACACGGTCCCACTGTGCCTGACCATTATCTGCTTCTGCTAGGATCTTGTAACAAGCAGGATGGTCTTGCTTTTCTCCCAATGCATTTGCAGTTTATATGTCTTGTTGCTGTAATCGGGGATTTTTTTGGAAGAAAGGTAATATACTTAACATGTAAGATGTTTCGAAAGGAACTGTGAGTTAAGCTGTAGATGAGTTTTGCTTTAACCCTTACTTGGGACAGAAGAGGTTTTTCCAATGTCTCATCCCTGAAGTCATGGTTTTCAGCCCATGAAATCACACTAAACATGAAAATAAAAGTAATTCTTACACTATTTTCAGTTAAAGGTGCAAAGATACGACGACCTGAAGGAAACAGGCCAGCAGAAATGCATGATTCTGAAAGTGTGAAAGCCACTCCTTCAATGGTACATGAAGAGGAGAAGTTAATTTGGAGATGATGAACGAGAAAACAGTAAAACATATGAACAACAACATGTAACAAAGTTTCAAACACACTGTTTAAAGTAGCACCTACCCTTCTCTCATGCCTTTCAGAAGGCAGTAAAACTGAAGCACTGTTGAAATAGGGCCACGTATCAGCATCTCAATTTAATGGGTTGCTGTAAGGACTACCAAGCAGCTCTAGACAGATGGTTCCATTGGGTATGGTGGAATAGCTTACACTTGACATAGCCAGACCTTTTGCACCCACATGGAAGAATTTAAAACTGTCCCATCAGAAATAGTATTTGCCCAAAGCATTCCACACCTTTTGCCAGCTTGAGTTCCTGTGCAGTAGCTTGGAAAAGGATGGCTAGTCATTTTAACAAGTTACAGATTTGAAGAAGAAAGGGCTGTTCTCCTATCTATCACTATCATTCGTGAGATGACAAGTTAAATGACTTCATGTTTGTAAAACTAAACTGGATCATACTGAGATACTTCAGAGATGCTGCAACACTGCTTCCCTTTCAAGCCAAGACTGTTTTGAATGACATCATAGAAATGCTTCTAATACTTCTTTACCTTCCAAATTCCAGGATCGAAATGCTGTCTTCCTTTATTCTTTCTCTTAAATCTGATTTAAAAATCCCTTTCTGTGGCATATGATGCCACCTTCATATGACAATGCCCAGATCTGGCATATTTCAAGCCTCACCTGTTTTTCCAGGTTCTTCCAGGAAAGACAGAAATATATGAGAAAGATGATAAAGTCTGAATACAGTTTGAAAAAAATCACTTTCTTTGTGAGATCTTTCTGTGCCATTTTGACACACTGAGCTCTGTATTGGACTCAATGACACACTGAACTCTATGGTGGGACTTGACAATCTTAAAAGTCTTTTCCAACTTCTACAATTCTATGATTAGTGCAATCTATCTAAAACCTTGGGTGTACACTACTATAAACATGAACAAATACTTTTAATTAACTTACTTAACTAATGGAAATAATACAAGGCTCTACCATATCTTCCTTGCTCATTAGTCCATAAAGCACATCATCTAGTTTCTTAATCAAATCATGACAGAAACTGGCATTGGGCTTCAGGGTGGGAACAAAAGTGACCCTTAAAGCTCAATGGGATCATGAGTCAACTGAAGTCATGAGTCAACAGCAGCCTGTTGCTGATTGACTCTGCCTCACCAGTAGGTGTTACTTCAGCCATTAATGCAGATTGCTGTATGGCTGCAGGGATGTGCGTGCCTGCCAAGAAACATAAAAAATATCCAAACCAAACTAAAATCTGGCAGATCCTGAAAATATCATGTAACACCCTGCTCTGTATCTGCAACAGCATCCAAAGTAATGTTTGGGAGAGCTGACCATGACCACACCCATGCCCGTGTCTGCAATACAGCCTGAAGGGTTTTCATTGACGGTCATTCCACTTAATCATTCAAAGCAATGCTTGGCTATTTGATTGCTGTGATTTAACACAGTAATAACAATAATCCAGACTATGCTTAAACCACTCATAGTACTTCCAAAACTGTTTATTAGCATTGGCTTCTGCTTTACAAGCTATTTTCAACACCCTTAATACTGAAGTTCCTCTTCTGGCACCTCCAAGAAGGCCAAGACTATATGAAAAAGGTTGCCTTATTTTTTGTTGGACTGAGCGGTTGATAACTGTACTTAACTTCACGGTTTATTTATTTAACCTCAGTTCAGGCTCAAGCCATCTAAAATGCCCTGTGCATTGTAACTTTGGGTCCAAGACAGAACTACATACAGAACACAGTCTCTTTCATTTTTCTCTGGAAATGAAATCCAATAGCTCCTCTTCAACCCATGAGACAACTGCGAGGCCATCATTTAATAATCCCATCCTTCTATTGCAATCATAGTCTGAAAATTCAGCTCACTATGCTCAACACCTCTGAGCAAAGCATCAGACACACCACATTGAGGACTTCTGTCATGCTTTGACTAAATCCTATCTTTGAGCTGGTACTTTCCAACTGGCAACTGAGACTCTTTCTGAAGATCTCCAGAAAGGGAAGTTTACAGTACTGACAGTCTATTCTATCATATTCTTTCAATACAAGTAACACTTTTGATGGAATGAATTCTTTCTTAACGCTTGAATTTCCACCCCTCTTAACATTAGAATTCACAGGAAGTGAATGTAAAATTTAAGACTGGTACCCCAACAGAAATTCACATTTTACTAAGCAGTCATTAAGTTTGGACAAAGAAAGGGGCATTTTCCCTTAAAAGTAGGTTCTGTTCAACAGGTAAGGCACAAGAGCGATACATGACATAACAAAATTGTTTGTCTATTGAATATAAAATATCTCACATTTGTTTTCTGGAAAATGTCATCTGTTTAATGTATGCGCTGATATTTTTATCAATGCTTCTATAAAACACAACTTTTCTTGTCTCAACAAATACAGTACTTGAAAGGCAAAAGTATGCATCCTTTCATCTATACACAATGAGAAAGAACAGCATTTCTTTAGGAGACTTTTTAACTGTAAATCCAGTGCTTATAAAAGCAGTGCAATTGAAAGCAGGTGGGATGCAGTACAAGGACTTCTCATCGTTCTAAGCATACAGTTCAGCTCACTCAAATAATAAAACCTCTATGCTCATTCAGTCTTGTACTTCTCTTAAAGTTAGGCCACTTAATCGTGCCAAATAACGTGTTGTCCAACTTGGATTAAACTGAGAACACTAAGCTCATTTTCCTAGCAGAACTGTTCTGTACTTGTACAATTTCTACACTGCAAACAGACATTATCTACAAGAAAACAGAAAATTTTCTAAAGTCAGCTCTGCTTCAAATTCCTTATGTTACTGATGAAAACCTAAAGGATAATATACTTAAGATTAAAACTTAAAACGAAGATTATTACCATAATGTAAATATACCTATATGATTATATATAATTAGGTAATCATGTACACACATATATTCACTCTGCCAAATTCTGAACCATCACTGTTATTTATATTTGATCTGAGAGCTGCAAGACACTCCTTAGACCACCTTCTTTAAAACTGTAAACAGTAGATAGGATCATCCTTTACAGTCATTAAAGATTAACAAGTTACTAACAAAACTTTTACCACATTCATTTTTTGCTAACTTAAAAATAAGAAGAAGATAAAAGGGCAGTTTGCATCTCATTATATTGAATTTTAACAGTGAGAAAGAAAAACAAAGGAGATAAAGCAGAGGTTTACATGGTAAATCTGCTCATTGCAGAACACGTTGAAATAAAATAAAGACCATAAATCAACTCAAAACAGCTTGAAGTATTAAAAAAACCAGGTAACTTTCTGCTGTCTTTCATTCTTCCCACTTCACATTATTTATTTTCATAATAATCTTCTAAATTTGACTGGTGGTTTGTATCAAACACTAAAAGTAGGACTGTAAGAACAGCTGTTTTCTTCAAAATCTGACTTGCCAAAGAGCGGAACTGACACCTAAACTTGCAAAGGCAGTTCTTCTGAAATCTGTATACAAAACTGAAGTGCCAAGAGGCTAGAATAAAGAAATCAGAATTTTTTAAGTCTGATTTTCAGTACTTGTACTAGACAAACACATATACATATATATATATATATACACTCTGCAACTGTAACTCATTTCTGGAAGTGGAATGCTTGCTTCATGGAAAATGTTGGTACTTGGTACATCAAAACATGGAAATACAGCAAATAGAGGAACTTTTCACTAAGTTTCAGATTGGCAATGCCACCATAAAACAAGTTGCGGTTATAAAGAACAACAGAAATGACAAAGCCTCATTTTGTATGCTGATTCCTACTCCTGATTTCTGTCAGATTTATGTATTTCCTCTCCCATGGTTTTCCCAGTTAAGGCCACTTATGTCTCCTATCATCTCACCTCACAGTACGTGTAGCTACCCTTCACATCTAGTAATTTCTTCCCAAGCATGAACCACAAATTAGGGTGGCTTTGAGGTAAGGCCATACTTATTCAAATTCACATCAAACACAACAGGTAATTTCAATTTGATTCTGTTTGAGCCTTTCCCCTAATAATCTGAACCTCTCCTTTACACCCACCTGACAACTTCTATGAAATTTGTATGAAATTATATATCTTTTGAGATGTTCATCTCTCAAATGCATAAGAAACGGGCCATGGGGGTTCAATAAGGGCTAGGAGAGAAAAACAAGAAATAACAGTCATGGTTACATAAGGTTTCAAATCCAATTAAAAATGAAAGGTATTTTTGTTCAATACAAAACAACTGGATGTAAATCACACATTTTGAAATTATAATTTTGATATATTCTAGTTCAGTAAATCCAAATACCCCACATCAAGATGTGCAATTTCTTCATGTCAAACAAAAATAGATGCATTTTCAGTTTGGTTTCCTACAGCCCATCTGTCTCTCAGAGATATTCACTGAAACTGTGAGAAAAAGTTTATGTAAACTAATGCACCACAGTGGAAAAAACTTATATTGATGATTTTCCCTTGATAAAAGTAGCTTTAGATGAGAAATTTTTGAGAACCAAAAACACACTCGAAATCAAAAGCCCACACCATGACATTTAATTACATACTCTCCTAGGAAAACAGTCCATAAGGAAGCACTTCTAAATTAGAGGCTGATATTAAACTTAAAAAACAAGCTTGGGATTTATGTCACCAGCTTTATAAAATGCCACATGTTAAACAGCAATCATAATTTAAAAAGCAGGGTGAATTCAATACCTCATCAATTCCATCCTAATAGCAAATGTTCTGCAGAAAGACGGTGTTGAGACGGTGCATCATTTGAAGTGAGGAAGAAAATAGCATTTGAGGTGCCCCAATGTTATCCTCAGGTTTCTGTAGAACAGAGCATGAGGGTCATGAGCTCTACCCCATGTGGACATGATCAACACACTGGACTCCTACAGCTACCTCCATGCACATGTACAAACCAAGTGCCAGTGCTGGAATCTCCACCACGTGTCCTGAGCACAGACAGCTCTGCCAGCCCATTGAGAGGTGACTAGGAGAGCTATTACCTCCCTGCTCACTCTTCTGGCCCTGGGCCTCTCTGCAGGTAAAGAGAAGATTTCTGTGAAACTGGTAGAAACCAATTTCAGTGGGCTGCTGCACACAGAATAAAGGAGAGAAAGGGAATCTATGGAGCAAAAAATTCTCAATAGGGGTTTGCAAAACAGGTGCTCATTTTCAAAAGGAAAGGAAGATGGGGTTATGCATCTGGCACATGCACACCAAACACAGAATACCTCTGTGCTGGTGAAACTCTCTGTTAGGGACCTACAAAAAACCTGCTGGAGCTAAACTGGGCAGAATTTGTGTATTTTAAAGGAATACTGGGTATTACTGAGCAACCTTTAGAATGCTGCTGTTCACTAGGGCACACTATTTAAGAAAACATAGCCTGATAAGCTGAAAACATGTGCCAGCAACCTTCACTGTTCACAGATTTTAAAGAACAGAAGGGCTTCAACTATGATGATCTCAATACCAACCATCTAGTCAGATGCCTGGAATAAGAGAATATAGACTTTCACCCAATAATTTACTCAACAAGCCCTCAACTTCAAGTTGAGTTTTTTGATGTAAAAGTTTCAAGTGAAGAATGAATCACATCTGTAAGGAAGTTATTCCTCTCTGTCCAAAATTTTCCTTTATTTCTAGGTCCAAATTTTTTTTGCTTCTGCTTCCAGCCACGTACATGTGCAATACGTCGGCACTGAAATCATGATCTGCTTTTGTTCATCTCTACTTTACATCAAACAAAACACAAGAGGAAGTAAAAAAATAGCTGTAATATGCACATTACAGAGCACTTAATCTCATGTCTAGTGACATACAAACTATGAGATAGCAATCTTGAATATAACACACATTGTCTACTGGAATTGTCATTGCTTGGATAGCGAGTTCAATTTGCCAGTACTAGAAGGATTAAGTCTAGGTAAAGCACACATTTGAGCAAACTATGCCCAACATGGATGTTTTCCCCATTTGTCAGGGAGCACTTACAGAATGAAGGAGACAGAAATGACACTCACTACGTTGTGCTTTTGCAGTTCCAGCAGAGTTTTCTCCACAGCATATGTAACAGTCTGGTAATAGTCTGGTGGACTTCTCTTATTTTCAAAGTATGTTTGAAAGCCAGATGACTTGACTTACGCGAAAAGCTTTGCTTCAGTAAGTCATTCTACTGCAAGATAATTTCCTTTATAAAATAATAGTACTTCTGTTAAACCAAATTTGCTACTCCGTACATTGAACCTTCATACCAGAAAGGTCCCCACTGATTAGGAAGGACACTAATGTTTTCTTCAGCAGATGGTTCTGGCAGGCATATTTCCCCAGAAACCCTCAACTTCAGTGTCACAACACAGTAACAATGGCAGAATAAGCTTTTTGCTAAGAAAGATGAATACTTTATCAATAAAGAAGAAATTACAAAGCTTTCAGGAGCAACGTGGAGAGAGATTAAGACAAACTCTACATTTGTTCAGTGTCCTAAAAATACCATTTGAGCACATGAGATAGGAAAACAAGTAGTACGGGAATACAGTTGCACCAAGTTGCATCAGTAGCATAAAAGAGAAAGGGAAGACCACAATTTTATGCTGTTACTGAACCAAGGGTGGTTTGCTGTCACCTCTGACGGATGACACTGACCAAAGACTGTGGCTGGTGGTAAAACCTTCTGCCAGACTTGCAAGATTAAATGGTAGACAGGAACAGAGAAATGCAAGCTCTCTGTGGGACGCTGGCTGAGCCGAGGTAATAGAAGTCGTAGCGTAAACATAACATTTCAGTAGAATATCTTTTTACCATGTTCATCAACAAATCAAGAACAATACCAGGAACATAATTACATCCACCACATCTTCATCATCTTTTACCATAGCCTCAAGTCCTAAAGCCATTCCTGGCAGCTGCTCTGCAGAAGGCAGTATTGTAGACCAAAGACAGCAGCCGAGCAGTCTAGATATACATAGATACTGGGACCAGGTCCCCCAGTCGGGTCATCTGGCTGAGAATCAACAGGCTACTGTTGCTTTGTTTCTAACCACTTCCTGACTACAGTTTGGCTATTTAGTCTTTCGCCACCTGGTTTATATTTGATTTGCAAAAATAAAAATAAACAATCTCCTCCAAGGAACAACAAGAATATTGCAGAGTTTGCAGTTTGTGACCAGAAAGGCAAGGAGATGAGGCAATACATTCTCTATTACCTAAGCCACAGGTCAGATTGGTTGCCAGCTAAGCCAATATTTCTGGTTTAAAGCATCTGCTGAATTCTTTCAGACAATTAGAAAGATTTGTTCCATCACTGAAATAGAAAGTCAAATTTAAGAACGGCTGTGTAAATAAACTGGAAGTTCATCCAAAACCAGGGACACAGAGGCCAGTTACTTCTGGATTATAAAGAAAATTAGTCTGGAAAAAAATTGGTAAAGTTAGGAGCTATAATTCTGATTATTTCCTTCAATAATGAATGTATACACAGGAATAAAAATGGCTGCAAAATAAAATATTTAAAGAAAAAGATTAATATATTTAAATGTTTCTACATGGATATATCTAGTTTTTTTATTTTATTGTTAACCTTAAATGACACCTGTTGAATTAAAAAGCTGTGATTCCTATTTCTTTCTAGTAAATGCATGTTTTAGTATGTATAAATGCATTTAAGACTGTAATATCATAAATAGTTTGTAAATAAGTCAATCCATTGTAACATTTTATGGATACCTCGTATCTTGTAATTTTAATCAATCCATTTTCAATTAACTTTGGGATTAGTTCTTTCTACACAATTACCTTTCAGGTTTAAAGTAAAATCTAGATTCCAAATGCCTGCTTGAAGTTGCTCACATAGCATATTTGTTTAAAAATACAACTTGTCCATCAAGTAAAATGGATTAACATAATTTCACAACTCTGTATAGAACTTAAATTCTCAAATGAGTTCAGGGTTACACAAATCTCACTGGAATGTGATTATCATAATGCTCCTTCACAGTCTTTTAGCATGGTGATAGGAACCTGAAATGATTCAAATAGGCACTTACAATTTATCTCCTGCAAGCATAAAGCAAGCACATTTCATTGCCCTTGCAAGTTTGACAGATAATGCTCAGTGCTGGCAGTGGGGCAGGGTGGAAAGAGAAAGAAATGCTTTTCTATTTCCTTATGCTCCAAACCAGCTACAAATCTTGTTCCCTATTTATTGATTTCAATTCCCAGCTAACCAATAGGGAAAAAAAAAAATCTATTCTCTGGCAATGACTACACTTATGTTCATTTTGAATAACTGGGGAAACAAAAAAATCTGTTGACTTGCAATTGCACACGTTCTCATGGTGCCACATGCCACCACACGCCATGGCACTAAACCAGGCAAGAATTTAATCTAGGCTTACATTTTAGTACACATATTTCCATTTATTTCTGTATCAGTACCCACAAGTTTAAAGTTAAGCATGATCCAATCTCTTGGAAAAAAATTATTAACTGCTGATTCCCATTGCCTTCTATGCCTTTTTTTTCTGCCTAAAACTAAACCTTTCTTTAAGAAAAAAAAAAAATCTTTCAAAGAGTACTTAAATAAAATCACAGGAATGCTGGTAGTTTTCAACTGACATTTTTTTCATAAATTCATCTAATCCATTTGCACTTTGGGTTTCCACAACATCCTGCAGGAATGTGTACTGCAATTTATATGCCACGTAGAAGGGAATCACCTGTATTTTTTTTGCAACCCACTAGTTGATATTTCCCTTAGTGGCTCTAAGTTTAGTATTTTGAGAGCCATTGAACAGTTTAGAGGTGGTGGATGACCCATACCTGGAAACATTCAAGGTCAGGTTGGGCAGGGCTCTGAGCAAAATGATCTAGTTGAAGATGTTCCTGCTTATTTCAGAGGGTTGGATTAGATGATCTTTAAAGGCTCTTTCCAACCCAAACCATTCCATGATTCTATCTCTCCTGACTCCACATCATTCAAGCTTTTCTATGTCTCTGTCATATCATCTCATGCCTTATTCATCTCTCTGCTATTCTAGAAAATGCTACCATGACGTACCTTGCCTTTAGCTTTAATTTTACCCTTTGAATCTTTCTCCTCCCTCTTCTTTGTCTTTGTTGTCCCTATGGACTATGACCAGCCACCTCCCATTTCCATTTTCTAATAGGTCCTCTACGTGTCTTGATAAGCCTTATCACCTCTGAACATCAATTTCCTACCTCAAGTATGTTTTTGTCCCTCTTTGGTTAAGTGGTCACAGCTGGACAAACTATGTTTTTTCTTTCTCCCCAGTCAGACTCTTCCAAAAATTCTACCAGTCACGTACTCTTCCCTCCTGGAGCAGGCCCAGGAGGAGATAGCACAGGTACAGGCAACACTTCCGTTTGTAAAAGGCTCTATTGTTCTAGCAGGTGAAAGACAGGCAACATCAAGATGGCTAGATTGCCTTCTTGCACCCTTCCAGACACCATGCTTCCAACTCTGCTCCTCAGGTGCCAAATTCCTGCCAGCGGAACGTCCTCATTTATGACTGTCACAAGTACAAACAGGACTCTCAAAAAAAATGGATTCATAACTGAACCTAATCCCCAAACTGTGACTGAAGCCATTTGAGTAATCCTTTATCTGTCAGAGCTATGCTCCACTTCCTCTCCACAGTCCCCACCAAAAAGGGCAGAGATGAGTACTGCAGTCAGTTGTGGGAAGCTGCTGGCATGGAAGGAAGCTCCAGCTGAGCTTATAATGGAAACCACCTGCCCCTTCATTATGACAGAACAGAATTTCTCATTATATTCCCTCTATACTACTTACTTAGAAGACAGGAGATTTTCAGTGTCATGGCAAAAAAGAGAGGGCAATTTCAAAGGATAAATGCATATAAAGGAGGTTGAAAACTAAAGACCCGTTTGGGATTGTTGGTTATTGGTTGGGGTTTTTTTTAGAGAGTACCCCCAGCTTCTTGCTGGGTTAGTAAAACAAAAACATATACAAACAAGAGACAAAATAAGATGGAAAGGACAGAAAGTAGGAGATACTACAGCAATTTCTTTTTATCTCAAGACAATGTCATCATTGCAGACAGTAGGGAAAAAAAGTTCATCTGCTTTCAGTAACCAATGCATTGTTGGCCTATCAGTGAGTTTCCAAAGCAAGAACTAAGCACCAGTGGCATGAGTCCCTTACCCCCTTCTCTATCCCAGTTATATTTTCTAGTTTGTTTAAAAGTCATACAAAGCCCATTGAAAGTTAGAATTCCATGGAAAAAAAATGCATTCTTGTGGGTCTTGGACTTTAGTCAGCAGTCCACCTTCTTTTGACACCATAAAGTGATTTGAAAGGTAACTTTATGTCTACAGTCTTACAAATACAACTGGCACGGACTGGTATGCTACTTGGCATGCTAAGCTTCCAGAGAAAAAGGTGCTGTCGTTCCACAACTGATGACAGGAAAGATTATATCCTTCCCTCCTTAAGTCAGTATCAAACTACCAAGGCATGAAAGTAAGAGAAACTGTGTTTATTAGAGGAGTCACCTCATGGAACCTCACTGAGCATTACAGCACTACGAGCTAAGTCACATTTAGGGATACCTAGAAGCAAGTTTGCCAGCTCCTCTAAGTCATCAAAAGGATGGTAAAATGTAGCCTACAACTAAGAAGGAAAAGTAACAGGGCAGGAGATATTCTGTCTCAAAAAAATTCACCCCACAGTCTCAGTGGGATACAGTATTCTCTCCACACTGTCTCTTGAACTGTTGTGTAGTGTTGCTGTGTACTGTGAATACTCACCGTGTTCCACCTCAGAGGTGACTCCGTTTCATTGCTGGGTGAAGTGATCTTATTTAAACATTACTTAGTGTACAGGAGTGCTGTGAAATTTAATTAAATTAATGCCTGGAAATTGCTTTGAGGTTCTCAGATGAAAGGTGCTACAGAAAACCAAAGTACTATTAGTGTTTCTAAGGATGGGTGAAGCAGTTTGGATAAACTAAAAACCTACATAAATCTTCCCTCAAAGTAACAGATTTTTGCAATTTCAGTTAACCTATTTTTTAATTTTGTTTTCATTTTTAAGACCCTTACTTTCAATTTAAATAACCACTTCAGAACTACACAAGACAAAACATACTAATACCTCATTCATTTTTAGCCTCAATTTTACCTCTGCTTAAAAAGGTGCACTCAAAATTTCAAACCACACCACTGCTAAAAATCATAGCCATCTTTTACCTGTGATCCATTATGCAGGGAACTTGACTACATAAAAAACAACCAGATCTTGGATCTTCCATGAATCTACAGTTATGGAATTAGCAATCAACTGTTATCAGAGAGTTAGCTCCAGTCCCTAACTGTATCAAGTAACAATAACATGCTGAAATGAAAATGGAAGCCATAACTACTATTATCATCTTGTTTCTACAGAAAGGAGAAACAACAGGTTTCAGAAAAGAAAACAATAGCTTGGAGAGATGGGGTTTTCTCTTCAGTCTCCGTGACTGCCTTTGGAATAACACGCTTTTCTATATGTCCAAAGTAGGACACTTTAGAGGATCCTCTTTCTTAAANAAAAAAAAAAAAAAAAAAAAAAAAAAAAAAAAAAAAAAAAAAAAAAAAAAAAAAAAAAAAAAAAAAAAAGTTCAAAAGTTTATAACCAAAGTACTCTGTTACTGTGCAAACAGAGGGCAGCCATTGACTTGACATATAGCTGAAGACCACATAAGAAATGCATTTCTGAAAAGCATAAACACAGAGCATTATTAAAATCATGTCATGACACGTAAAACTTACATTCAAACAGAAGGTAATTAAATCCCAGAAAACTAATGAAAATGCTTGTTCTCATTAAATTTCCATATTACTTTCCAAGTCAAAACAATATGAATACATATCCTAAACAGAAAAGTGCAGAAATTGAGCTTTTAATTCTTTTGAGATTTGCCCATCACCATTTATTTCCTTTGCAGTCTGGAAATGAGGGGAAGAATGCTGAAATTCTCCCACCTGCAAGAGAGTACTGAGGGATGTGGGTATGTAAAATGGTGTGGCTACTCCACTTTGGTATCACTTTATTCAATGCAGACCAAGAGGGATTTTTATTGATTCAGTGCACTTTTGGTTTTTGGCATCTAGTTACAGGTTGTATAACTCTACTGTGAGAAACCATTTTTAACCTTGACTATGCATGCCTGCTTATGACTACTTTCATGTTATGAGGTAACTGTACAGGAACAGAGAAGGTTGTAGTCAAAAGGAAGGAAGTCCCAATCTCTGCCCTATATAAATTCCCTATAACTGCCATCTGTGTATGAAAATATGTGCTCGGTTTGACTAAAACCACATAGAACATACAGGTTCTTTTGAAAGAGCAAGAAAAAATCAATGCAAAGCAGGAGAGCATAACACGTAGAATGTTGCCCAAATATGATAGTGCAATTTAGCAAGCAAATAAACACACACCAGCCTAGAGACTGATGAAACTACAGAGTGTTCTACTTAAACACAACCATAAAAGTCCGATCTGGTACCTGTACTGGAGTATACACTTCAAAACACATGCCACAGCTTCTGTGGTGAACCAGCCCTACCAGAGTCTGGCTTGTATTTTTGTTTCCTGTTGCCTACCACCATGGGCTATGAACCATTCATAGACAGATTTCCATTCCTTCAGAGAAGCCAAGAACCCATCTAGAACATTTTCCTCATTTAAGTTTATATATGTTCTCTACATATTTTCTTTCAAATACTTAGCCATCTCTTTTCAGAAAACTGTTTTAGTTGCTTCTCTGTTGCCTTCTCTCTGGAAGCTCTACGTTATTAATAACCGTCTCTGTAAAAGAGAAATTCCTCCTCAACTCCTTTCATATATGGCACTTCAAGACTTGTCCATATCTCCTTGTTTTCTGCCCTAAACTCCAGTTGAAAAAGTCTTTAAAAAACCCCTCTTTTAATTCCCTTAAAAGTCACACACATTTTAAGTGGAATCCTTCTTTCTTCAGTAAGATCCCTTTCTTTCCTAAAGAACTCAGATCTAGCTATTGGGCATACCTGAAACGCATGTACTACTGCATTATTCTAGCTGTCCTTTGCTCCACTTTAACTTTTCTCTTTCGGTGTTTTTCCCTCTTTTAAAATAACATGCATTCCTTACACAGACCTAAAATTATTTCCCGCAGCTATTTCAGAAATTTTAAACAGTTACTTTTGCAGTTTAATACAAACAGTATTTATACAACGCCTCCTATCCAAAAAGCTTGAAGAACTTAACACTTCATGTTAAGTTTTACCATTTCTCCGTGAACTGCCTCTTTATTTACAACTCTCTTCCCTCTGGGCAAGTAAGACTATATCCACATTACAGAACCAAAATCTAAGGCAGTGGGGACCAGAAAAGCCTATGGGCATGGCTTCACCCTTGGCTGAAGCTCGTCTAAGTACGGGCTGCAGCCCAGAATGGAGATCGACCCTTCCTCCTCCTCCCTCCTCTTGGGTCCTTCTGAACAGGGCTCACACAGACAAATCAGGCAACAGATCCAGCTGAAAAAAGACCTCTTTTCTTTTGTCCAATTGCTAACTGTCTCAGCTCAGCTGATCATTCCACCATGCACTGTGGTGTCACCACAAGGCAGGGAAAGCACATGACTGAGAAGCAACACACAGCTCCCACTCCTTTCAGCAGGAACTTGAACTTAAATGATTCAGGTAATTTTAAAACTGCAGCCACACTGTAGAGACAGGCAGATGGTTGCTCAGAGGAGTCATTAACACAAAATGGAGTCTTATCTTCTGTCTCTTACTCCAGTTGCTTGTTCCCATTTCTTCCTTGTGCTGGTGTTAAGGCCCACCCATCAGTCTTCACAACTGAATTATCACATAACAACAAGGAAAGCTGAAGTGACAAAAAACACAAAAACATTTATTTTCTGATGGTTTAGTGAACAAAGTGCTAGCCCATGGGCAAGGCATGGGGTGGGATCCAGAACTAGGGGGCAGGAGCAGGAGAAAGGAGAACAATCTCCTCTTTCCAGCAAGGAGTGATCCTAGATGAGCTCAGTCATCCCACGTAACTCCAGAATAAAGGACTTCTGCAAAGGGCCACAAGCTAGTGCACTGAGAGAATTAACAAGAAATATGTACTGCCTGTCTAGTGCTGTACTTGCAAACACTTTAGGCTTTTATCTCAAAAAATCTTACAGACCTTTTGTCCACTCATTGTTTGCCAGTATTTGTCTACTTCCTACTTTCTTTTTCAACCTCTTGTTTTTAATATCTTACCATTCACCAATTAAGCTCTGCTGAGTGTTTGCTGACTCCAACATTCCCGTTACTCAAACTCTGAATCACCCTATTCTGTGTATTAATCCCCTTCATATTCCTTAACTGTTTTACCTTTCACTCACTTTCTTCAAAATATTTCTCATACTATAAATCCTGTCTTCCACTGAAGTGGAATTTACCCAGATATACGTTCTACTTGCAATCATGTTTTTCCTTAACACATCTCAGAACTTCCAGCCTTCCCCCTTCCTCTTAGCAGACTCAGTTTGTTTTTTCTGCTAGGGAAGAACAGCCACCTCTTTCCAAACCCAAGAATGGGCAGTAGTAGTGTTGTACACACCACAACAGAATCCCATCTCAAGCATAACACACACATACAAGTCAATAGAGGCAAAACAGCTACCAAATGATATATTTATTGTAACAAGAAGGTGTCAAAGCCTATTGGTTACCCCCATTACCAAATACAAGCATCACACTAAGACTTAAATTTCACCTTCTGCCTATTGGCTCTCCATCTTAAATTCAGTTCTAATTAAATTGTGTTAATAGACAGTGTTGAATGAAAAACCATATAAAAAGGGACAGAATAAGAGCTGAGCAATATCCTCAGTAGAAGGACCTGATCCCATGAGGTTCTGAGCACCCAGAAGCCCAATCCTATTAATGTGAGGGTACCAACTGAGCAGTAAATAAATGTAGTGCCTCAATATGCCACCACTGATCTGAACAAAGTTTAAGTGCCAGGCTGCTCCCATAAATCTCTAGAGACCCAATTTACAGCAAAGCTTTTCCAGAAAACAGTAGATAGTCTCTTGCCCACATGGCACAATCACTCATACAAAAGCAGTTGTGAAAACTCCTCAGCATTGCTCCAGCCATGAGAACCTGTGGTTGCCCTTGACTGTCAACTCTTGACTGATGCTAAAGCATTAAAGAGAATGACACCACTGCATGAAGATAGAGATGTAGGCTTTTGCAGGCTTCTTCAGAGAATGAGATACACACTTCCTTAAAGTAAGATAAGAAACTCTCTTTTATTTTTTATGCAGGGGTGCAATGTATTTTATAATTTTAGTACTTCTTTTAATATCAGGGCACATTTAGGTGACTGTGCTTTCTTACACAAACAGTCATGCAAAGAACAAAACTCCCAAGGAGAACATCATCCTTTACCTTCAGCTTAAGAAGCCTCCAAAACCCAATTTTAATGCATTACTACTAAGAGGATAAATTGGCTATTCTGTCAACAAAGAACACCAAGAAGTCGACTAGTCTTCTTACAAGATGGGCAAAGATGAAATGTGATGAATATGCTGCTGATGAAGGAAATGTATAGTGAAAACTCTTCAGGATGGTACTCGGTCTGCTAGCAGAGGGCTCTGCCTTGCCAGCTGCCAGAGCTCAAACAAAGCCTTTGATGAAATCACAACTACCCTTGTCTCAGTTTCACAAAAAAAAAAAAGAGACTGTGGACAGTTTAATTATCACAGAACCATTACCATCAGCAGCAGTTTCATAATCTTGAAATCCTGCCATTCTCAAAAGCCATTTCCCTGAAAAAAATCCTTAAAACACAAGAGGCTGTCATACTGTCCAAACAATAGAGCAATTCTTATACAATCAGACGCCACAACTAATTATTCAAAACAAAAACACCCCCCCACCACCATTTTTAAACAAGGGAACAAAGGATGTAAATTTTATCCAGAAACATTAGATTTTAAAAGGAGTAAAAATATCCAAAAATCAAAACAGATGAACACTGTAGACTTGCCTTTCTTTCATGCTTGTATGTGCACAAAACTGATTCTGTATTGAAGAAATGAGTACATATACTGTTCATGTTCCTAATAAATGCAATAAAAAATAATAAGTAATAAAAGTGAACTCTGTAGGAGCTGTTTTGGTCACTTTCACTTACATTTCAAAGGAACTGCCAGCTTCATTCACACTCTATCTTATTTAAGTTAATCAAACTGTATTTTATTTTTTTCTTTGGCACCTATAAAGATTGTATCGATAGAGTGCCTATTAAGATAAGTGTTTCAGTGTTCTTTCTTCTTACCATTAGTCACAATTTCCTAATGCTGATATTTTGCCAGAAAGACAGAGGAAGCAGTTACAAATGCAAGTGATTAGTATGTGTGTGAGTGCCTTGACACACAGTTTTGGTCACTTACTAATACAAATACTGAGGTGGCCTAAGGGCATCTTTGTGTCATTTTCCATTAATAGAAAAATATGAACTCTTTGTAGCAAGTTGCTACTAAGCATTATGTCCTTGACTTCTATTGAGTTAACTTTTCAAACATCTGATGTTTGTTATTCATTTTGTACAGCATTTGGACGTTCTAAAAACCTCAGTAATCAAAGCAATATGCACATTGGAGAATGTTCTTTTTGTTAGTCTATACTGGTCATATATCAATCATTTGACTCTACAGAGACTGGAATAAGTTCAGCTTATTTTTCTTTTATGAGACAGATCCATATGTAACAATTATATATGCAAATAGTGCCCAAACACATGGGAAAAAACAGCACAAAGAAATAGATGGCAAAATACTCAGCCAGTTGACTTGACTAGGGCCAGAATTACATTCCTAAAATTTTGGCTTAAGAAATACTGTTTAAGAAGGTAGAAGGAATCCAAAATTATGGAGTTTATGAAGAGGAGACTCAGAGACTGGAATAAAAACCCACTGCCAAGATAGAAAGACAAGCTAGGAACAGCTAGGGACAAACTGCCACAGAACAAGCACAAGTACAGCTGAAAGTCTGAAAGGGTGGTTTGAAAGCAATGAAACGAGAGGAATGAACGTAGGTGATTCAGGCAGGAGACTGAATGGAAAAACTATGATCATTAGTTGTCAGAAGGTGTCTTGGACTATCAGGGGGCTTTTAGGAGAAGTGCTATAAGCAATGTGTTTGATCCAAGTCTGAAGCGGGCATACATGCCAGAATTCTCAGTTCTGATAGTCCAGTTCTTGGAGGTGAGAGTCATAGCCTGGGGATTTCAGAGGTTTGCATGGTACATACGGAGAATAGATGCTAAGGTAAGCAGAACCACTCCAAGGTTTGAAAAAAATCACGTGAATCAAGTGTCAGGAGCAGACTAAAGAAGAAAGAAAGCTTCTACCTGGAGGCTGTCAACAGCTGTCTCTAAGGTGGCTGACCTGCATTAGGATTTAAAGAAAACCTTTGGAAGAAATCCAAAAGGATTTCTGTTGCTACAGGAGAGCCCTGGTATTTGCGGTCACCTATTGTCCGGGAGAACGTTTCTCTGGCTGACCTGAAATGAGAATAAGGCAGGAAAATTTTCTTTCCTTCATTCTTCTGAGCTGGCTGCTTTTCCTGGAGTCTTTTAAACCAGTAGCAAAAATGTGTAAGACAGTTTCTACAAAAACACATCAGAGGGGGTCCATGGAAACAGGTTACTGTAACCAAGACATGCCTTCCTTGATTTTAGCTAGATATTTGCTAGCTGCATTAGAAGAGGAGAAATGCTTCTGCTTCTTTCTCTAGTGCCTGCTTTTCCTTTTTTCCCCTCCCTAGCAAACAGAAAATTAACATATAAAGTCACTTGGGAAAGGTGTGCTGCACTGTGTACATTATCTTTATGGGACACATAACAGCACATGGGGAATGACTGTGGAGATGGCTTTAGCTCACTTCCACATCCAAGTAAAGTTCTGCACAGCCAGCAATATGGGGAACTGAAAGGTCACTTCAGTGACATCCTCTTCCACTACCAGCAACTCTCAGCTCTGCTCCTAGCAAAATAACTATGTCTAGAGCAAAATGTTTTAAACTCTGTATAGATGTAAGGGCAGGGGAAAAAATTATCTGTTCGCTTCCACTAAATCAGTGAGGGAAGGGAAAAATGACAGAACAAATTCTAGATGCAACTCGAGTTGAAGTGAGGTGAACTAGTAAACCAGTCAGGTACCTCTGGCATCCTGCAAGACATTTCCATGAAGTCTACCTTTTTCTTTTTCTCCTCAGAAGACACACAAAAAGGCTGAGCCCCAACTAACCATGTTCTGAACACAGACAAACACTTGGGAGTCTCAGTCCCTGACACTACACAAACAAGGAAAGCAGATTGGCGTGGCACGAGATTATCTATGCATGTGACACAGAACTTGGATCTAGCAGCCATTGCATCAATGTCACCTGCGAGAGGCTTTTGGTTTATTCTGCTTGGCAGTTTGATTGGCCTTACATTGAATGAGAAAGTACAACGATGTCTGCATGCCTGGGTGTATAACTTTCTAGAGGAGGTAAAATATGATTCAGAGAATATTTCAACAATCCTGATAACAGTGAATTTACTTAGTGTAAAATAATACAACATAATAGAGGTGAAATATAATTTAGACTATCAATCTTCTACAGAATTCATTTATATATTCGCTGAACTTACAGATAGGAGAAAGAAAGATTATTTGGAAGGCTACTACGTTAAACAACAGAACAAATGCATAAGAAAATATGCATCCTTTATTTGGGACTTGGCATAAGACTGAAGGGAGGGAGAAACACCGCCATACATTGTCGACAGAACAGAAATATATTTAACACTTCTTCGATCTTATATAAATAGTAAGCTTACTCTATGAAGATTTATGACACTAATTCCACTAGATTATTTATTTTAAATGAGGTATTTAAATCAATTCACAAATGGATTGTTCCACGCCAACTTGGATAGCTCACAGGCACTGTACAAGGATTTTAACATAGTAGCCCTTTTGGCAAGGGAGGGGAAACAGTCGTGTTTTTCCTTCCCCACCAAAAAAGGCTTTTCTATTAGAAATATAAACTCAAATCCAGGGTGACAGCTCATCTCTCCCTAAATCTAGGCATGTTTTTTTAAAAAGCCTATGAAATTATAAAGAGTTAGGAATTATATACAAAATAAAAATATGACAGAAAGGGAAGCTTTCATCTCTCATGGAAGCAAAGACTGTTTTTGTTGATACATATGGAAAAAATTAGGCCCAATTATATGTTGTGCTTTGGCACTGGGGTTCCAACTTCACCACAGGCTTATTTTTTTCACAGATATACCATTACAGCCAATTCTACCCCTGAACATTTGAACTCAAACTCTGTAACACAGGCATTTTTGTTGCTATATTACTAGCACCCTGGATGAAATGCTCTGTGTTACCGTTGTACTATACTAGAGGTTACAAAAGGGTTATCTGTATAGACTTCAGAGGACATATAGTCATAAAAACATAATAAGCTTAAAACATCTTGCGAATAAAACACACTTTACCGCAGGGTAATATCTTGTTTTATAAATCATATCGTAGAGAGACTGAATGGGATGTGGTAAGAGACAGAATAACAGAGATGGTCAGAAAGACAAAGGAAAAAATTATCTTAGAAAAAGAAACTTTTATAATTTTTAACCAAGAGAGATGACGGAGAGGAAGCCTTGACCATAACAGTCAAGGTAACGACAGAAAGGACATAAAGGGGAAAATGGACAATAAGTTTGAGGTTTACAGATGAAGATTGTTATGAGATTGTGTTAGTTGTCACTTAGGAATGACAATTAATAAAACTCAAAAATAGGCATCTTTAATTTGTAATCAGAGGTCTACTTAAGGCATTGAAAAAAACCAAATTTTCAATGCCTGTTCTGCAACTCTTCTGGAAACAGTATCGTAGTTTACAAATCAAAGCAGTATGAAAAAGCACTAGCCCTAATTAATCCATAAGCATCTCTGTGGCTGAGTCCTTATGTAAGTTTAATTATATTTTATTATTTGAACAGAGAACACAGACACAGCTATCTTTAAATTCTGCATTAAACAGATCTGTCTGCAATATCTATGAAGATCATCAGTCATACCTGGGCTAAAGACACAAGTTTCCCAAAGATCACAGACATAAGCAAACATCGCCTGTCTGCCTATAATCTGGAAGAATGATATGTCAGAGCAGGCAAGCCATCAGCCATCTATCTGTGGTATTTCCTAAATGCCTAATATACCTAGATATACAATGTCACCTAACTGAAATACTATAACAATAATTGGTTCTTCCTGTACTTAGGCAAGAATGAACATTACACACAGAAAAGGGAGAGGGATGTAAAAGACAAAGGAGAAATACTAAGTGGAAACATAATGCATGTAGTGAATACTAATAACTTCAGCTACTGTGGCTTATGGGGAGGGTTATTGAAGTTTTCCCCTTGTATAGCAAAGGCTGCTGCAAAACCAGAAGAGAATTCTTTTCAAATGAATTCATTTTGATAACAACTACATGAACACAACAGGAAAAATTTCTGCAGCTTCAGATATTTTAAATAAACATCAAAGTGACTAGAACTTCAAGAATCAGCAAATTATGTATCCTAAATGAAGTTTACAATAGCTCTTCACTTTAGAAACAATGGGGGAGAAACTGGAAGTGACTAAATGTATCCAACATTTGGTGACAAAGACACCAGAAACATGTTTTTCTGATGCCTGTTTAGGACAGGTAATTTATTTTCTTTATAAATTAATACTGTCCAAGAACATCAACTAAAGAAATCATCAATATTATGAAATAGAATGTGAACTTAAATGGTTTGTTTGAAATGAACTCCAGCCATCTTGAAAATACCAAAGATGCTTTTGTGAATTCAGTCCCCCTTCCAGTCTTTCATGGGAAAATACAGCTACTGTTGATATCTGCAACCTTGACAGTATGGATAATCACATTCTGATAAGATCATGTTTTCTGGGCACTGCAAAATTACATAGTTCTGTAGTCTGCTACAGGTTTTTCATTACATGCAGAAAGACAGAGTAAGCTGCAAATTCTGAAACAATTCACCTATATGTCTGATGTCACGTTTTATCTGGATTATTCAAATCAAATTTTTAACTAAAATCCAGAATTTGATGAATAGACCTGAACATGAACTTTATGATAAAATTTTATAATTGGTGTTTTAAACCCAGCAGAATAAGCAGGACATGAACTGAAAAAACACTCCAAATATATGGTCTGTTAATATATATATCTATTGTTTATTTCCAGTTTTCCTATATTCCAGTTTTCCCATTTTCCAAAAATCATAGTAAGGAAATACGCTTTCATAGAATTTTGACTACTCTAAATTAGGAATATAAAAGTTATAATGAAAAAAGGAACAACTTCATCAAGACAAAGTTAGTTAACTGAATTGGTATTATATACTTGGCCTGGTACATCAATTTAAAAAACAACTATAATTTTTATGTTTTATCTCCAGCCTTACTGATTCAAAACCTAGAGCAGAAAACCATACATATTTTTGTAGAACTATTTTTTCATTAACTAAGAATGGGATAGCACAGTAAAAAGTTATTTAAAAAAACCAGTAATGCATCCTTTAAAGCTGTATGCTCACATTAGAGCAGCCACATTCTCCTACAGCACTGATTATTGATTCAGTGGTATGTGAAAAAAATGATGCCATTTTAGATTTTATGTTTCCTGGAAAGTTTCCTAGGACAGCTTCTCATGAATGATGCTTCATTTAGTAAGAGACCAAACTTTCTCACAGTAGTTTCACAATGCACACTGAGAATGATGCTGGGAGCTAAGAAGCCTAAATTAGTCAATCGACATAGTGTTACGGAGTACCAGCTATATTTAACAGAGTGGTACATGTAACACAATGGCTATGGAAGTAGTGTTAACTGTTTTCATATGCCACTTTCACTTTTGGAGTAAAAGTTGGGCGTTTTTCCAACAAAATCTTCCTATTCTGATCATATTCTAATACTGACACAGAAGTGAGATAGTGAGCCACTGACTGAATTAGCCAGAGGCATCTGGGTTCATTCATGGAAGTTAAAGTGATTAAGTAAAAAGGTTTGAAGACAAATGCATTAAGTAAAATTTGCTAAACCTTGTGAGGGGAGTATTTTTACCACTCTGATGGCACTATCTACCATCATCTTAATTCCAGAATGAGACCATTGACAAGCACATCCAGTTTTGGTTTATGTGCTTTATTGCTCAATCTTAACTAAATTCACTCTCACTTCCTTCAGTGTCCCTCTATACACAAGCACTCTGGAAACTATTCACTCCAATCTTTTTCCTTTCCTCTGTCTCCACAGAGAATTATCCAGGCCACAGTTTTAAAGAAAACACAATTTATGAGTCAAAAAAACTGTTTGGGGAAATAAAAAGTAGATGACAGATGTGTAATACAATATGGAACTTGAATATGTGCATGTAGGGGCATACAGGTTAAATTATTGCCTGATGGATTTCCCATGGCAGTGAAATAGAGGCAGTCATTCTGACCTTTTTAAGTTGTTCATTGGTGCTCTGGTGCTGAAAAACAATCATTAAAAATATTTTCTGCAGTAAACAGATTGCTCACCTTTGCAGTGGAGCTCTCAGGTGTTCAATGCCTGTTCAATGGGTAATGATTCCTATATTTCCTTATGTCCCATCTGCTGGTCACAAGGTAAGGAAAAATAAGAAATAACTGTTGCAGCCCTAGTTCTGAGTGGACTCGTGCTGTCAGCCTTTTAGGTTCAGTACAGGTACATGTAATTTATGACAACTATTAGAACAATGATTTTGAACACTACAGGGAAGCAATGAGATCTATACTACTCATATATGTTATCTAAATCTCTGGTAAATCAGTGAAAGGCAATCCAAGAAAGTAATACATTTTTATTGGACACATCCTTTGTGAGTTTTGCCTGAGTAACACTTTCACTTTTTGGCCTGAGCAGGAAGCCAAAATGTAGCCTCCGTAGGGTATTTCTACTACAAAGAGAAAATGATGAGAAAGTTGCATGTTTCTTTGAACTGACCTTCACTCCGGATTTGGCTCAATCTTAGCTCACTCTCTGCTTTCTCCTGAGGCTCAGTTTTCACAATTGTGTGTCTCACAATTCTCTGCTGGCTTGGTTTGTTTGTCTTCCATATATAACCACAGAGAGAGGTGAGGCTTATCAGGAGTTATGATGGGCACCTCTGTGAAGATGTGGCCCCAAGGACAAGCTACAAACCCTGCTAAGGGTTCTCAGTGCTCTTTGGGACTGCTGGCTTGTACCACCACATTTCCACTGGTGCTGCCACAAACACTGAAGTAAAGCTTTCTGTGTTGAAGTCACATTCATTTACTTACTTAAGACATGTAAGCATGTAAACAATATTCAAGAAGACTCCTGAGTCAACACACATTTTGCTCAGAGTTAATGCTAAGTGGCAAAATTTTGCCCTTTGGGAGCTTTCCCCTCCCCCAACCTCCCAGCTGATTTCACGAAGTTTTACTGCTTCTTACGCTGATTTAAGTCTTAAATTGCAATGTAGCAGCAGTATCATTAAAAAAAAAAAAAAAAAAAAAAAAAAAAAAAAAAAAAAAAAAAAAAAAAAAAAAAAAAAAAAAAAAAAAAACCACACACACACACAAAAAAAACACCAAAAAAAACCCCACAACAACAAAGTCAGAGGATAGGATTTAAGTTTTTGATTGGATTCAGAATAAAACACTGTTGAGGAACTGTTCTAAGATGCAAGATTTTGGGGCAAAACCAAGAGTAAAACTGGACACTTACTATTCACTCTGCACCACACATCTACAAAATACAGCACTTGCTGTCAACAAGAAGATGCCCACGGTTCAGACTGAAATCAACCACAAACAACTTTCATAGCCCAGCTCTGGAAGACACTTTCCATCTTCAGAGATGCTCGCTGAAGCTCAGACACTCTCATAATAAAAATTTGTAAATATTGCAGCAGTTTTTACCTACTACCCAAGTACACTCATTTCACTGAAATGTACTGAAATCCAGACCTATCAAGGAGAATGTTTTGGGAATTTATGGAGGAGGGGTGTGTGTGACAGATTACATGCACCTTTTTTTGAAATCAATGCTAGTTTACTTTTGATGTCTAGTATCAGGAATATATTTTTTCCAGATTCTCTGTAATTAGTGTACTTGCATCTATACACATGTACAAAAGCAATATTTTGATCACGGATTTCCTAATTCTTTGAAGTAGAAAAACTCTTTTTTTTAAGCTAACACTACCCCTTTGGTATGGCTCTGGCACAAGACTACTTAACTCATCATTTCATTTTAATGATGCAGTGAAAATACCACAAGGTTGTCCTTACAGTCCTAATTACTACTAAAGGGATCCAAGAGGATACTTTAAAACATATTCATCCTGTACTCCATTTACCATAAATTCAATTAGCAAGCTATATATTCATACTTAGATTAATATACTTTAAAGAAATTAATTCTTCATTAGTGATAGGTACACTAAATACATCATTCCTGTTTGTACCAGTTGCTACCCTAATTATGATTTATTCCAGGGATTAATTTTAAGACTTTGATGTAATGTAAGATTACTGTTGAGTAGAAAATAGAAGCAAGATTTAACAGTATATATATTTATCATTCTCAAGAAGTTAATATCAACAAGTCTCTCTATCTAAAATTAAAAAAAGTCCACTTTTCCAGTCAGCAAATGTCCAAGCTAGATGTAACAGCAGAATTTAAATTATAATACTTTTGGATTTCTTGCTTTACTGTCCAAACTTCAGTATTTTCTTATGTGCTACATACCCCACGTCACCTATGTTTTCTTAGATTTAGGTTGTATTTAATTTTAAAAGGCTCCACACAAAAGGAAAAATTTAAACATTCCAAATAATGAAATTAGATCCATAGGAATTTCTGAGGCAATTAAAAAAAAAGCCTGCCTCAAATATGGAGTTTTATAGACTTAGTCTAAATTCTTCTCTAAAGAATTGTTAAAGTAATTGTCTTACTCCCAGATTTTCCCTTTTCAAAAGGAGTCTGCATATGCTGTTAAAAATCAGCAGGCTGATTAATAACTGTAATATTCAAGATCAACATTAACAACTACATTTTTCGAGACTGACATTCTCAAAGCAGATTTGCCTTTTCTGAGTCTTTTTTCAACCTGGCAAAAAAAGAAACCATAGGTTCTTGTTCATTTCACTACAAGTGTATAGAAGCTGCATTATTTCACTGTCCACCAGCACAGATTTCCCTTTCTCTTACATTCTATTTATAAATGAAAACAGATGAACTCAATAAAACGTAAGTCCACAGAATTATGGCTTCCTTTATTCTAGTGCTAGAGAAGTTTATACATAATTGGCACATAATTTTATCCAGTGGTTTCAACTTTTTCCTAAATTCAAAAAAGGAACCACTCTGATGGTTTCATTTCAGTGCAATCCATCATATTTTCTGCTGCTAGTAAATGTGGATTGACTATGCTGCACTGACCTACTACACTGCTTCATACTCAGGAAAGTTTCTCTATTTTAATCTCAAGCCCAAAGTCCTCACCATTACAGTGGACCAAGAAAACCAGTAGCTTATCAATAATAAAGACAGGGTGGCTTAAGAAGATGGAGGCCAAATTCTCCTTTCACATTAATGATGTCAGGAAATTGAATTCCATTTAACAGAAAGCAGAACTTTGTCCTCTGTTATGCCAATACACTATTAATGAAAAGATTCCCTCTACACATTTCATAGTTATATGTCAACTTTTATTTCAGGTATATACTAGAGCTTAACATTTTGTTTTCCTGACATACTCAGATGGCAAAACTGGGTTTGTATTTTTATTTGGTTATTTATTTCCGGGTAAAACAATCGATTACTAAATCTTTGTGGGCTTCACAAGCAATTGATAAATGCCAATTCTAAAAAGCGACTGCACAAATGTATAGCAGTGCAGTGTGTTTTGGAGACACTAATAAAATAAGAAGTAAACATGAACCGTCATCCACACTAGCTTCAGAAGACAGGCCAGATATTTTGCTCACACAAAATCAGCCAAGTCATTGACTTCAGAAGAATGGTACTCATTTTTACATGCAGTGAGTTTCTGGGTTTTTATTAAGGGCACTACTTCTTTCAAAGGATGAGAACACTATAATACAAACACAATAATAATGTCAATGTTTCATTTGTTACCAGATTTAGTTCGATGTAGCAACTGACTTCATTATATGGGGAATGGAGAGGGGGCAGGTGGGAGAGTAGGATTCAGCTACCTAATAGTAATTAGGCAAAAATTAGGCATTCACTTCAACATAATGAAATAGTCTCCTTTGGCAGATAATGGAGAAGGGAATTCACAACCACAGAGTAATCCATTTTCTCATGTAAGACATCCATCTTAGAGCAGGATGATGTTTCATGCTATCCTTGCACACTCTAAAGTCCAAGTAGCTAGCACTGATCACACATTAGACTCTGACACTGTAATTGTGAAAAGTTGCTGATTTAGCTATTTCATTTTTCTTTTTCTGCAGCTTACCTGGAGCTGAAAGATGAATTAATCACAGTGCAGAATGTATGTATTAGCTGATTCTTTACTACTATGAATTAACACTGATTAGAAGTCTGGTTTTTTTAGAACTATGTGGAACTGTATGAGTTTAAAAAGACAGGATGTGTAGCACTAACATTTTTCAACACGCTAGTGAAGATAAGTCCCTTCAGGATCACAAAGCAGTATTGTTTCCATCTTAAACTGCAATATACTCACAACATACAGCCACCTTGAAAAGATAAAATGGGTAGAGAAGTTCTTTCCATCATGAGATCATGCAGAATCACTTTTCCCTTTTTAATCTCTCTCACCATTCAAAAGAAATTAGTTTTGGAAAATTTTAATGGCATGAATACATTTGTGTAGATAAATACAGAAATTCCACTTTTCAATTTTCACTTAGGCCACTCAGCCAAAAACACACTGTTTTATAATGCACACCTTGTTGTGTGCTGTGACTTGCACAAAAATATTATTCATACAAAGTTTGTAATAACATACTTTTAACATTACAATAATAAACATTGTTAACTAATGTTCTATAGTTGGCAAGAATAGTGCTCCACCTTACACGAGCTACCAGTCTGGCAGAATAAAGTTTCATTTCTATTAATTCTAAATCTGGAAGATTTTAGGGATGTTTTTGTGTAACTACTTGGAAATGAAAATGACCATAAAAGCAGAAAAAATACGCAAAATGAAGAAAAGTAGTTTTTAAAAACTCAAATATGATGTTACAGATCAATTAAGGTTAGAACTCATCAAGAAGTTTTGAATAGACTTTCTAAATTGGAAAATTCAAAAAGGGGAACAGAAGACTACAAAAATGCCTTTAGGTAGAATATATACTTTAAAAAAGAGAGTTTTCATTTCAAGTGCTGAATTTCACTATTTCCCTAGCTACATGAGCATTCCCTACCTATTAGTACATTGGCTCCTTGGAGGTGGTTGACTCACTCTCTGTAACCATTTGATTTTTGATAATTAAAATTCACTGAAGCAAAATTCACCGAAGTCAAAAATCTCCATCACCTAAGAGAATTCAACAGCACAGCCCTTCACTAAGGTCTTACCATCTCATCAATACTTTATTTAAAATGAAACAATTCCAACAGAAGAGACTGAAAAAAATCAATCCAAAATCATCAGCATACTTGGTGGTACAAACACAGCCATCTGTGTTTAAGAGAGCCATGATCATGCCTCTGCTTAGGTCAGTGAATAAATATCTATTACTAAAACACACCAAAAGGCACAACTGAAATTAATTTTCCTCATTAAAGTTACTTCGAAACTAAAACCATCTCAAAGTGAACTGGAAGGAAACAATAACTAGCATTACAGAATCTACTGAAGGCATCTAATTAAGCAGACATACCTTGACTTTGCACGGGTGAACCAATCCTGTCCCTCAGCTTCTGCCATTGGTGTGGAAGTTCCAGCCCTGGCCACCAGACCCGGTTCAAATTCATTGGTATCCTTCCCTCATAAGAGGTCCCAGGCTGGATGCAGGATCTACACATGGCCTAACAGGCGCCAAGTGGAGGGGGACAAATCTGTTCTCTCAACCTGCAGGCTGTGCTCCTGCCCAGAGGGGCTCAGTGCTGGTCTCCATCTCTGCCAGGGCACGCTGGGGACTCGTGCTCAGCAACCCGTCCAGCCTCTGCAGGCCCTTCTCACAGCGCTGCTCCCAGCCAGTCCCTCCTCAGTGTCACTGTAAGGGGCCAATTGGTCCAGCTGCAGCACTTCACACTGTCCTTGAATTCATTAAAGTTCCTGTTGGCCCTTTCCTCCAGCCTGCCTGGACCGTGCTGAATGGCACCCCTGACCTTGAGGATCTCAACTGGTCACCCCAATTTCATTTGGTGCACACCTGATGAGTGTACACTCCTATCACCTCCTCTTGCTGGATGATACAGATGTTCAGTTGCATTTAGTCACAGACAGATCTCATTTGTGACTGGCCTCCAGGCAGAGTATGGCACTATTATCCTTTAAGCATATTTTTGCTCACCTACTTGTTTCCTCCTCCAGGCTATTAGGCCCCCACTCAGATACTCTTCCTTCTGAGTTACTATAGTGCACAGCTATGTTCTCATGTCAAATCTTCTATTTAATTCTTCATAACTCCCTCATTGCAAGAGGTATAAAGGAGACTGAAGACATGGAAGACAAAAATTCTACAAGGAATTTTTTTGCTGTGAAATAGTGATCTATAGTGAGCTATACATCATAATTTATATTCCAAGATATGACACCTCTTTTGGATATTTAATGTTTTTAGAATATTTCTTTAATTTTGTTGATTGTTTTTATAGGTTGCGTTATCTTAATAATATTGTGCTGTGTCATATTTAAAATTATGACCATTGCCATAGCAACTAAGTACATGTAGTTCATAGTTTCTTCCCAGCTCAGTTGGGTTACTAAGTCTGCCATGCCAGCAGCAGCACAACTTGGTCCAGCAGGTATAGGCTGCGTACCTCTAACACTTAGACAAGGGTCTGTCGTGTGTTGATATGCAGGTTACATTACAATGAGTTGTGCATCTGTTTCACCAGGGATTTTGTCCAAAAATGTTTAATATTTAGACAATTATTTCCTTTCAGTTTGAATGACTTGTAAATTTGCGCTTTTTTTCTGCAAGACTATGGTATCAGCATCATGCAAACAAAGCAGCTAAATAGAATTGTAGTTACCCTATTTAAGGGTAAACTTTCAGTTTGTTAAGAACTCCAAAGTGCAACATAGCATAGAGTATGTATTTTTCAACAGGAGCCTTCTATTCCCCACCCCGCATCCCCCTTTCCTTTGAGTCTTTGGAAGGCTATCTGATTTAATGGTTACATCAGGAATCTTAATCCCTCCTGACTTTATGTTAAGCACTCTTCTGATTAGATAATCCAGACTACATGGAAGCTCTATTTTTTTTTTGTTTACAAGAAATAACTTCACAACAGTAGAAAATATTTTCTCATTAACCAGAGAAAAATAGAGTCTGTGAAACAAACTAGGAGATGCACTGAAAGAACATTCTTGTTTTCCAGTTATATACAAGGAAAGACTTAAACTAGGATTTATGAGGTACCTTGGAAAAGTTAATGTTATCAATTCCATTCCTGTTGCAAACTTCAGCAGACATAGCCTAGTACTACAATGGCTAGTTGATCCACTTCTTGTTGGAAGTGTAGCTTCAACCTTTTTGGTCAGCCATATAAAAATCTTAGCATAAAGAAAATATTACTTTTATTTTTGCACCTGAGTCCATCACCACACACTTCAGAATGGTGTACACCTCCAAATAAAAAACCCAAATGGATTTTTTGGGCAATTTGAAACACTAGACTGCCCTCTTGGTTTTAGAGTCACTTTCTTCTTTCTAGCATAACCCGTAGTAAGACCAAACAATGAAACAGACCTCCGATCTCCTCATTCCATTTAAAAGAATTGCTTTTTCTTTGTTTATACAAGTATTGGGGTGGTTCTCTTGATCCGATACTAACCAAAAAAAAAAAAAAAAAAAAAAAAAAAAAAAAAAAAAAAAAAAAAAAAAAAAAAAAAAAAAAAAAAAAAAAAAAAAAAGAGAGAGAGAGAATGATGTTGAGAGGGCCTTTGATTCCATCGGTGACTCAAAACAAGGCCAGAAGCATGATCCAGAAAGTCATGAGCTTTCTGGTCATTTTTGCAATTAGGGTATCTTCAAAAGAGGAGGGAGGAGAAGAGTCAGTCAGGAAGCTACAGAAGTCATTCTCAGATGAATGTGAGCTGCCTGAAACTAGCAACAGGACCATAAGGGAACAAATTCTTTGGGAGAGAAAAATCATCCCAGTGTATTCCATGGGAAAGAGAAAGGCCACCTAAGACAATTCGTTCAGCTACAAAAAGCCTGTTAAATGGGTAAGACTCAGTGGTTCCTGCAGACACAAAGAAGAGTCCTTCAGACTCTTCAGAAGAGAAACCCCAAGCTCCTCCATGTAATCTCTTTTCAGTATAGAAAGAAACTACAGATGCTTAAAAGACAGACCTTCAATCCAGCTTTGGCTGTCAGTAACAAGTGGAAATCCCAGGAAAAGTAAAGTACCACTTAAAACCTTTCAAAACATCAGCTAGATGAAAACACAAGATTCAATTGCTCCTACCACTCTTTGTATTCTAGTCATATCCTTAATAAAAATCTGCCTAAACCTCTGCAGCTCCTCGACAGTATTTAGCCAAGAAGTAGAAATTACTATGAGCCCTGATGCTCACTTCATCTTATGTCATTAATATAACTGACCTATGGAATTCATTGCCACAAGAGGAAGAATTTAACAGAATTTCCAGATGCATTAGTCTGTCCATAATCTAAATATTGAAAATTATGTGCAGATTAAGATTCATCAACAGGATTACTCTTCTGTGGAAAGCTACTGAAAGGGTAAATGCTCTTTCAATCAAACACCAGGTCAAGTTCTTTGTGTTCTGTTGCTAGCATGAATCCACCATGACAGCTTCAGCCTTCACTTTTGTCATACAACCTCTACTTGTTTCAAAGTTCATGTATTATTTGGCTGTACTTTACAGTAGATGATGAATCATATCTGCTTCTCTCTTGCCACATTATATCCAGGTTACAAGGAAAGACAGATTAGTCAGGAGTGCAGACCACAGATTAAAGAATAAGTGCCTTGGATTTTTTTTTTTTTGTCAGAAACGTTACAGGAAAGCCAGAGCCAGAAAGATCACATTAGGAAAGTAAACTCATTTGAAAAAAATATAAACACCAGTTCTAACACAGAGGGCTTTGAATGTTGCATAAAAATCACTGCAAGTCTCAGAGGACACCCTACACGCAAGTGATTCTGAGTCATCATCCTAATTATTTCAAACTGAAATACGTGAAAATCTTGCATAGACACACTCACATACACTAAGCATAAGACTAGCAATATCATCCTGTAGGCTTGTCTTCATATGACCAGATTGAAAATAACACAGTTACAATCTGAACTCTGCAACAGAGATGAGTAAGTCATTCTCCCCTGCCTGTGCCTTCATAAAGATCTGATAATTCTAGCACTCAACAATGGTCCGCAAAGGAAGTTCCAAAAATACCACCATGGACTCATACATCACTGCCTAACACAGGATGTCCTTAATGCTCATCAATGTACCTACCTTCCATTAACACCTTCCTTTAGCTGCTCAATTTACTAGCACATGATTCATTACTGTCAGAAAAATACCTTGAAGTGTTCTAAGCTAATTCAAGTTATTAGTGTAATTGGCACCAGCCTAAACTACATTTACTTTTCTCACAGCTAACTGAGAGCATCAGAAGTGATTTAGAAGTCCTACATTTCTGGATAGAGGTATGAAAAACATAACACTTTTCTGTGACTTTAATTGACTTTCTGGTTTAGTTCCAAAAAAAGTTTGTGCTCTGGCTAGGACGAGTCACAGCACTTTCCTGTGTCAAGATCCTATGACACATTCAGCACCTTCAATTCCTACCAAGTTGACAGCACTTTGATCTTCAACTTTATGTCACCCCTCACAAAACATTTAAGAGGTTTGGGAGTAGCCACTGTTTATTTCCTTCCTTTCTCATGAAAATGATAATGCCAAGTTATCGTGTCTGGTTTGCAGCCCTGGGTGCTATCAAGAATCTAGTGAAATTCTTCCATTGTGTTGTTTTGCCCTATTTGAAGTACAATCAGAAAATCTGTCTTGAAGGTGAACAGCTCTGCTGTGAAATATCTGATCCCTTCCAGCGATCTCTGTAAAAACTTTAACATTTGCTTTTCTAAATCACTCACTAACCTTTCCATAAGGAAAGATAAATCATCTTCACTAATGACCACTAATCATCATATTGGGTTCAAAAAAAAATTTCTCAAGTCCATTTTTCCTTTGATTTCATCTCTGGGGAATTGGTTCCAGTTAACACATAGCACACCCCTTGCTTGGCTAACCAGCATTGGCTGGAGGTGATTTATCCGACTGCCATTACCTAGGTAATTTGCCATGTATCATTACACTGTTGACCAGTGATTTGGGAGTCCCAGCAGTATCCCTGGGATGTAAAACTAGTGAGAACCTACTATATGAAAGCTGAAGTTATTATACTGCTCCTTTCTGAGCTATTTACGCTACTTTTAGGAGACCCTGGAGCTTGCTCCTTAAAGTGCAGTATTTATTTTCCATGACAGTTACAGACTTAAAAGCTCAGGGCCTGATCCAAAGACTCTTGTACTAAAGAGCAAACTTTCTATTGATTTCCTTTGCATCAAGGCTTCACACACCATCCACAGAAGTTACAGCCACAACAGGACCCTGTTTGAAAGACAGAATGATAGTTCAGAAGGGGTAAGCCTTTACACTTACCCCTACTGCTGCTAACAGCTGGGGAGGGGAGGAATATACCACCGAGCCATTATATTTCCAACTCACAAGCAAGTACATAGCAAGCAAGAAGACCTTTGACTTCAAATACCCAATTTTATTATTTGGAAAAAATTCACTCTCTTGTTCTTTCTCACTATCACACAGAAGACTCATTTGGGGAGGTTGTTGTTTTGGTTCGGTTTTTTTTCTTTTTTAATTATATTCTATACATTTTCCCTGCAAACAAAAATACTTGAGTTTCAATGGAAGATTAAAATGTCCTTTTTCTTCTAACTCTTCAGGATTTTGTGGATGGAATAATTTCAACACAAAGGTTGAAAGTATCAGCTCTGACTTCATACTTATAAGAATTCTTACTAAGTTAAAAAATAATAAATAAAAAAGAGGAATTCAGACCATTCAGGAAAACAGCGTGTGGCTTCTGCAAATTATCCTAATCCCCACATTAAGGATTTTAAATCAGATACAACCTACATTCAAATATTTTACTTTCCAGTACAGGAATATTTAAAGCAACTCTAGACATGTTTTATACCACAATGATTGTGAATATTATTTTTCTGTAGCACAGAGAGAGTTTACAGAGCACTGAATCTGTCATTTACCCTTTGGATTTGCTTCATACTTAAAAATATCATGTTGTACATTTAAAACATCTGTTGTTCTCAAAGATCCTAGCAACAAGGAGGGAACTAAATCCAAACCCAAGATCATAATATGGTTAAATCACTGCTCTGCTTTACTTCTATATTAAAGCTGCTTTGGGGTTTATGAGCCAGAGAAAGTTTGTCTCATTACCAAAAGGAAATGAACATACACCTTGAAATGACTATTTAGAACACACAATGTCATCAGACCAAACGGTGGTGCTTTACGATGCTAGAATAATGACATATACTAAAAGGTATCAAAGTAATACAGTATGATTAATATTCTCAAATACTTTTGCCCGTTAACTATAATAGAAATTAATCTGGTTTCACAATATAAAGTCGAAATTCTCCTTCTCTGTCTCAGAAATGGTATAAACAATTCCTTTTAAAACAAAGCATGTAAAGTTGGGGTTTTTTCCAATATAGATATACCGAAAAACTGAAAGTACTTTTGCAGCTAAAGAAAAACAAGAACAACAGCAAAAAAGTCATTAATAGGTAATTTGTTTTTCCCCCCAGAGACCAGAACATTAAAAAAAGGAAAAAAAATTAAAAAGAAAAAAATAGAAGGATAGAATTAGATTAAGTATAACTCTTACATATGCAGATGATGCATAGTTTTCGTATAACGGAATGAAAGCAACCTCCTAAAATATTTATATTGTCTATTTCCAGACCACGCGTCCTCCAGCCCTTTCTCTTAACTAAAGCTGACTGTCGGATCTTTCAGCCTGAATATCCTTGTTTCACACCTGCCTTACAACAGTGACACATGTTTAAGTTATTACATTGTGCACGTGTTCCTATGACACGCCAGGAGTTAATGTTTCTGATCTGTAAAGAAAACAGTGGCTTCCTATTACCAGTTAACCAATGTAGTGTGCATATGAGTGCACTGCAGCACAACTGCTGGGAAATTATATGTACCCATACACTTCTTTGACAAGTGCCAACATTTTTCTTTTTGTGTAGCTTTTACGTTCTACTTGTAGAAACTCTTCTGAGGACTGCTCTGCTTTTTTCATTCCACACACCCAATCTAAGCACACCTTGGGCACGGCAGCTGCAGACAATCCTTTTTTTTTAAGAATTCCACTAAAAGGTCAGCTATGCTTGTTAAGATATTTAAGGTGTCTGTTCTACTTAAATCAAGTCTAAAAAAATTTTTTTGAATGGAGTCTGGTAAGAGAGAACAATTCCACATAAATGAAAAACATGTGGAAATGTTCAATAGGTCAACTATGTAAAAACGTGTTATATACTGTGTTTATAGGTATTTTATTCACAGACAAGGCTGGCATTAGGGTTTTATTGATATCCTGGTGAAAAGCACATTAATCTAAGGGTTGCAACCCCCTTTTCTCTGCATTTTAAGGCAGACCACGCATTAATACAGACCATGCATTAGCAACTTACAATTATTTTTGAAACATATTAAGCTGTTCTCAATTTATATTATATTTTGATTGTAAATCACTTCTGGCTTTGTATCCCGATATTTACAGGTCACCTGTACATATATGCCATTCCCATTCATACGCCATATGAACATTTCTGAACTTCAAAGCTGAGATTAGAGAACCCTATATTATACTGCAGGTTCATCTTCACTCAAAAATGCCTGGATATTTTACCACAACTAATTAGGCAACCCAATCCAAATCATAAATACTGAGTCAGATTTTGCTGCACTCAAGAACATTCAAAATTCAGCCAAAAGTAATGAGCCTAAGTCTAAACGTGAAAGTCCAAAGGAAAAAAACCCTATTATGTAGCAGCATTTTCAAGACAGTGAAACTAATGATATGATTGTGAACAAAATATGATTTAGGCAGGGTGGTGTATTAAGGCCTCTGTTTCTTGCTTCATTAGTGGTGGTTTTAACAGGCTTGTTGATGAGCTTCAGTCAGCTCCTGAAGTCCTATGCAATCTGGTTTTAGATCTGATTTTAAGCATGTATCTGAAAACAATCCACATGTACACAGTTCTGTACTTGTATCGATGCCACACATTATATTTATATTTGCCCCTAGAAATCATGCCAATTTTGCACAGAACACAGTAATCAGTCAGGAACTGCCAGGTACCAGCCTGGTACTACCAGGTACCAGTTAGGAATGTCAATACATACAATTCACTTCAAATATCACCTTGGTAACTGTCCATATCCAGCTGTACCTCTAATGCATATAAGGAACTAGAAGTCCTAGAGGGAATGCATGAGCAGCTACAGCAGGAAGTTGTTAGCTGCTGGGCTCATGACTCAGAAATCTGCTTTCCATTTACACCTGCTCCAGCCGGAGTCTGCAGAACAGAAACAAACCTTTGATTAAGGTTGGGAGATGTAATAGTAAGTGCAGTTGTAGAATACAGAAAAGCATGTACGGGTTATGTCCTTTCTCAGACACTATTGAAGAAGCAACCATGGATACTGGATTTATTTTTTTTACCTTTTAATTGTTTTACATCAACAGGCAATTACAAGATGACTAAATGCCTACACTTAAGCTACCAGAGCTGCTTACTTTCATTCTACACAAACATCTGAAATTCTACACAAAAACTCTTTTAGTATTTCAGAACTCCTTCTAATGGAATGCAGTTTGGGACAATGCAATGCCCAAGATGAATCATCTACCTTATTGTGATACACACACAGTTAAATTAATATGCCAGCGTAAGCTTCTACATAGAAATGTATTTTAAAAATAGTTTCAATGAGGGTTGCTATTCAATGTACACAAATACAAAATTTAAAATGTAAGAGAGATTTCAATGGAGGAGCAAAAAAAAAAAAAAGAATTAAACACTGCCAGTGAGGAGAGGATGATATATACGAAAGGAAACAAAAACAAAACTGAAGTTGGTGGAATTTTTCAGAGACGGAATGAAAACAAGGTGAAACTGGGACAGAGGATGAGAGGAGTCATGAAGTTCAGTCACATGGAGTAGGATTTGGTACAGGACATATCTGCAACAGTGTTCTGAAGATTGAAACTTCACAAGCTTACTTTCCAGGATTTGATCTGCACATGACTTTCAAAAGCACTTAAAAGCAACTCTGCTTTTTCTGAATAAAATTTCAAAACTCACATTACTCTTGAAAAAACACCACCTCTTGAAGCAAGCATTTGAGCCATACACATTTTATTCCTTACAATTTTCATTCAACTCATTTACGTGGGGAATGGGCGA